>NC_079439.1:60798242-61098242 GCF_903798145.1 Danio aesculapii
AAATGTCCAAAAAAATGTGGTCAATATGTATACACTATTTATTAATGGAATTTACTGAAATGGTAGTGTATTTTGATTAAATATTATTATCAGTATATGAGATTACATTGTGATTTGTGATTTTTGTCATATCGGCCAGCCCTACTGTTTTTTTTTTTTTCTCAGACATCTACTATTGATTTCTTTCATTTATACCTCAATTTTTTCTCTTTGCAGGCCCAGTTTGGAACCATTTCAGATTATTTCGAGGCCCTGCGTAAAAGCACCGGCATGGATCCAGTTGGCATGAATGTTGGTCATTTGGCTTTGCCTGTTGTAAGTGGAGATTTTTTCACTTACGCGGATCGAGATGACCACTACTGGAGCGGATACTTCACCTCACGGCCCTTCTATAAACGCATGGACAGAGTGCTGGAATCATACCTCAGGTACGGTTTAACAAATCTAAAAGCATTGCATACATTTTTTTTTCTTTTGTTTTGTTTTACTTGTAATGTTAGCAAGATCAGGGTAAATAAACATAACGTGATGATAGTTTCATGTTTTGCTCTACAATGTAAAATGTACAGACTCATACCCAGCGTGGGAATTATACATTGACTATCGGGGGGGGGTCACCTATTTTCAGGAGCTTGTGTAAATAAATAAATATGCTTCAGTGAACGAAATTTATATATTTAATTCAATTACATCTTATTGGTTATCAAACTTATTTAAGTTTTCTCTGTTTTGAGAGATAATAAGCTGATTCTGACCTATACAGTAACCTCTGATGGGTTATTTAATATTTTCCAAAGTCAAATTTAAGAACTTTTTAAGCCCTTTCCAGGTGCATTTTTCAAACTGTTCCAGCACTTTACAACAGTGGTAAATTATATATTTCAATACACATACTCAAATTATGTGAGACATTATTCATTTTAATATTCTATAATATTCTTATAGTATAGCATAGCTTGTAGTATCCAAGCATTATAAGGAAAATTTTAATTGTATGTTTGCCCAAAGCCCATTATCAGCACTGAAGTGATGTCTCTCTTAAATGTCATCTATTCACATCTTAGATGTTATATTTAACCATGAATTTATATTTTATTTTAATGATCTTTTTTTTAATTATTTTTTTTATTTTTTATTAGACTATACAAAAAGGTACACAAATTAAGATCATACAAATACAAAGAAAATGAAACAATAACAAAAATAACAATACAGTCAGATACTGGCTGGTGTGTGAGTTTGTGTATGTGTGTGTGCATGTAAAGGTAACCTGGTAATATTTATTTTAATGATCTGATTTTTCCAAATGCTGAATATAAAAACATAATTTTCGATACTTTAACTCATTGCATTTTGTCACATTTAAAATATGTATATATGTATTTAGGAGACCCATGTTAATTTATACAAATATTATATCTCATGTGTAGCTTTTTTATGGTATTATTAGTCATTAGCTGACTTCAAATATTAGTAAAAACATTTTTTTGTTGTTTTTTGTAATTACAGGTAGCACTAAATTGAAACTAAAATCTCCATTGAGTGAGGTCAAATCTCTATTTTTGTCACTGAATTGTTCATTCGTATTCAGTTCAGTTTAACAAGATTTCTTGTTAAACTCATAATGGCAACGTGTTGAAATCTTGATTTTAAAATTATTTAAACAGTAACAACACGAGGTGTAAATAGTCGAATAATGTTTGTTTTATGTTACCTGTAACCGAAAGCTGCTTCTCCCATACTCTAAAGCTGAACATTCTTTCTGCGTACGTGCATGAGGACACTCGGGGAGTTGAGGCTGGCTTAATAAATGTGTTTATAGCATTCATCTTCAAGCCAGCAATCGTTAAGCAACAGCGTCTATGCATTTTATTTCCAAAACAATCTGAATATTTATGTAAATAAACTTTTTAGGATTTCACAAAATGACCGTCTTGTGAAATAGGTCTATACTAGGATTAGGGTTGTCAAAAGTTTTGACCTTGGTACCAATTGATGCTAACATTTTTAAAATTGCTAACATTTGAGTGCTGTTGAGCAGGTTCTTAAACCCTGCTTATTGGACAATGTGTTTTCCTACACGATAGATAAAACTGTGATTGGCTCTGAAGGACATCGCCATCCTTCACCACTAAGGAGTTTGAAAGCAGATATATGAGAGATCCACTGATGCTTCAGCTGATAGACACGGCTTTCAAATACTCCAGTTTCCATGATCTGGGTTTACGCTTGATAAACAGTGGTAAAGTGATGACTTTCAGAGCCAATCACAGTATTATCTTTTGAGCCTGTGAACACAATGTCCAATCAGCGGTGTTTAAAGGCTGGTTAATACTTCTGCATTGAGTGTTTGTGTTGCTCTGCAATAACACTTTTGAAATGCAAGCTGGCAGTGAGATTTTTATGTTCTTCTGTGTCGAGTTTTTCTGTAGGTGTTTTGTATTTTCTGAAGGCTACATTAATGTACAAGTAGCTAAGACTTGCTTATTTAGAAGCGGGAACTGGCGGACGTGCAATTACTTTAATCATAAGGTGAACACAAAACAAAAGTTTCCATCTGGAGCTCCTTCACGGGACTTGACAATTGAAAACAATTGCTCCCTTGGGCTGCAGCTCTCAGCACCGCCCACACTCATCACCGCTACCAAGCCAACCAATAACAGAGCTTGCTCGTCAGCTTCAGCCATGGCGAGGGCCATGCGAATGTGTGAAGGCTGTGCTGGACTATTCATGTTTGTTTATTTATATAGTGCTTTTTACAATGTAGATTGTGTCAAAGCAGCTTAACATAGAAGTTCTAGTAAAGTACAAATCAGCCTTAAGAACCTGCTCATCTGCACTCAAATGATAGCTGGAAATGGGCACTTTTAAAGGTTCAGTAATAATTGGTATAGACGATAATACTTTTGATAGCTCTATGATCAAATATAAAACAATGTATTTTGGTTGCTTTGTTTCAAAGAGAGCTGTGTTTGGACTAACAAGCAAGTTTTGATTTCTGTAACTTAGAATGGATGTTTTAGTACGATTAACTTTTAGATGTTAAAAGATGAAGGAAATTAGATTCCTCAATTTATTAAATATTTAACAGATACCAAGTGCCAAATGCAGATAAAAACTGGCTTCAGCGTGCACATAAAACGAAATGATTAAATCTTAATGTGTAAATCTGAATGAATGTTTGATCCATCACATCAGTATACAAAATGAAAGAATGCTAACATCTTTTATCCTGTTGGAAAATGACAGGGAAGAGATTATTGAGAACAAAAAGTACCCAAAATATCATTCACTGTGCTAAAGTATGCAAATACAGAGAACAAAATCCAATTCCACTACATAAATCTACATTAAAAGGCGCCTATGGTGAAAAATCTACTTTTCAAGCTGTTTGGACAGACATATGTGTAAGTATAGTGTATAAACCGCCATATTGGGGTGATATAAACACACCCAGTCCTTCTTTTTTCAATTTAACAACATAAAAACGGTGGACCAATTGGAGCGGTTTTCAGATCGACCGCAACTTGACATAGGAGTGCGGTCTCCCCCCCACCGAATTGATTGACAGCTGTGCGTATTAACATGTCCCGGTAGTCACGTGTATAATCATATCAACAAGAGAGGACAGAGCAAAGCAACCGGGAATAAAAGGTCTGTTCAGTTTGCTAGGATCATCAATCATCATCAAATGTGATCAAGAGTGAGTTTTACAAGTTTAACATGTTTTAAAACAGTGCAGGTGTGTAATGAATTACAGCGACTTACTTCAGCTTTGCTTTATCAGCACAGCCGCTTGTCAGGACAATTATAAAAGAAGACATTTCAGTCTCGGTTTGTGGACGTTAAATCAGGTTTATTTTGTACATTAACATAACAGATATTCACACAGCAGTGGAGATTAACCTGTAGCCTGTCACAAAAAGAGTGCAAAGCTAAACGCGCGCACTGTCTGTGTGTGTGCGTGGCATGTCCGCGCTGTGTCTGTGTGTGTGCATGAACTTTGTAACGACATTGTGTGCGAGTATTTCCCACAAACGCTACGTGAGATCTTCTTCCTTTATGTCTGTCTGTTGTCTGATGCAGCCGAGGGTGGAGATTAAGGTACGCAGAAAGGCACGTAGAAACGGTGGGCGGGGAGGACTAGCCTTAAAGGCGCAGTACACCAAAACCGCCACCTGGTGCAAAAATGTATAAAATAGAATTTAATAAAATGTATAATAAAAAATCCGATGAGTGTTTTAAGCTGAAACTTTACAGACACATTCTGGAGACACAAAAGACTCTTATTAAATCTGAAAAAGGGGTAACCTAAGTGCCCTTTAATGCTCTGCATAAATATATTTGGCCAGAGTCTCATTTTCCAAGAATTGGAACAATAGACAATACCATTTCCATATGGCTGTTTTGACCTGACTTTAAGACCATGGATTCAAAATTAGAATAAAAATTCATTCTGAACCAACTTGAATGTCATGTTAGTATGTGCGATCAAATTTGGCATGTGTATTGAATAAACTACTGACATAATTTCTGCAAATTCATCTTAATCAGTGCAGAGACCCCAATATTTATGGCCTATATTTGGTTTAGAGAAAATATATATACTTTAATTTTAAATGTGTTTACCTGTTAACATTTTTTGTCAGCTATTAGATATACTCCAGCATACAAATGTACCAAAAGTCACAATAAGTCACAGATTAGCATTTCAAACTTTTGTGCTCTCATGCACACACAGTTTTGACCTGATTGTGGTTGCTTTGTTGGTCTGTGTATAGGAAGAGCTCAGTGATAACAGATGATACTGTCTCTTTCTTTCCGAGCTGTATTTCGCTAACTAACACACAAAGCTGAAGGTCACATGTCTGTGTTGTCACGATAAGACTGAAGCCCTGTGACAAGGTTGCAGCAAATTAAAGCAGCCAACAGCTCAATGGCTTCAGTATTTATTTGACTGTGGCCATAGACTGTGACATCTAGGAGTGCTTTACAAACTGTGTTTTTGTTGCTATTTTTAACCTTGAAGCTTACACATTTTTCTTATTTAGGAAATACCTTAAATGGCTCTTTTTTGCATTTATTTTATTATTGTTATTTATATTAATTACCAGCGGGAAATTGTTGAAACACCTTTGCACTAATTGGCTTGGTTTTAGATAATGAGATGTTACAGTGGAACATATTGATTTTTCTACATCGATTTTTCTACCTGTGCCACCAGAGAGTAAAAAGAATATGTTATTGTTACCTAAATCTATTAAAACCCCTTTCAGTAATTTATGTAAAGCTAAAATGGAATAAAATATACTCAAAAGAAAACATACATACAGTTGAAGTCAGAATTATCAGCCCCCCCTGAGTTATTAGCCCCCCTGTTTACTTTTCCCCCAATTTCTGTTTAGCGGAGAGAATATTTTTTTAACATATTTCTAAACATAACTCATATCTCTAATAACTCGTCGGTTTATTTTATCTTTACCATCATGACCGGAAATAATATTTTACTAGATATTTTTCAAGACCCTTCTATACAGCTTAAAGTGATATTTAAAGGCTTAACTAGATAACTAGGCAGGTTAGGGTAAATAGGCAAGTTATTAAATAACAATGGTTTGTTCTGTAGACAGTCGAGAAAAAAAAAGCTTAAAGGGGCTAATAATTTTGACCTTAAAATGGTTCATGAAAAAAGGTAAAACTGCTTTTATTCTAGCCGAAATAAAACAAATAAGACTTTCTCCAGAAGAAAAAATATTATCAGACATACTGTGAAAATTTCCTTGCTCTGTTAAACAATTTGGGAAATAATAAAAAAAAAAATTCAAAGGGGGCTAATAATTCTGACTTCAACTGTATACTATAAATACAATTCTATGAAGCTGACAAAAGCACATAAACCAAGATCACAACATAATATTAATAAATACTATAATCATGTATAAATTAAACTCATATAAAACCAGATAGAGCTGTATCTTTCAATGTTCTATTCACCAACAGCACTACAGTTTCACCATGCTGTTAGCATACATTTTATGCCACATGATTTTTACTGTGCATTATTGTGTTTATTTTATTTATTTATTTACAAGTTTTTGTAGCTTTTTGGCAGGCCTGCATAATGACTACAGCTTACAAAATACATGCTTTAAAAAGTAATTATTAATGTTTTATTAGATTACATAGATTTAGTAACTTAATCTAAATACTTTAGAATACTTAAAAATACTTAAGCTACAGTAAGGTCCAACCATATTTGGACATCGACTCAATTCTAACATTTTTGTGTTATTGTGTTCAACTGTGGTGGATGACAAAGGAATTCTTTCCCTGGTGAAGAAAACACCCTTTACAACAGTTGGCCAGATCAAGAACACTCTCCAGGAGGTAGGTGTATGTGTGTCAAAGTCAACAATCAAGAGAAGACTTCACCAGAGTTAATATAGAGGGATCACCACAAGATATAAAACATTGGTGAGCCTCAAAAACAGGAAGCCAGATTAGAGTTCTAAAAAAATCTTCACAGTGTTGGAACAATATCCTATGGACAGATGAGACCAAGATCAACTTGTACCAGAGAGATGGGAAGAGAAGAGTCTGGAGAAAAAAAGAACTGCTCATCATCCTAAGCAGTGAAGCATGGTAGTAGTGACATGGCCTGAGCATGTATGGCTTTCAGTGGAGCTGGTTCTCTTGTATTTATTGATGACGTGACTGCTGACTCATTGCACGGCGCTTCACAGTACAGATGGTGAATGACCCAAAGCATACTGCATACTGTGAAGGGAAAAAAGTGGAATGTTATGCAATGGCCAAGTCAGTCACCTGATCTGAATCCGATTGAGCTTGCATTTCACTTGCTGAAGACAAAACTGAAGGGAAAATGCCCCAAGAACAAGCAGGAACTGAAGACAGTTGCTGTAGAGATCTGGCAGAGCACCACCAGGAATTAATCCCAGCATCTGGTGATGTCTCTACGTTCCAGACTTCAGTCTGTAAGTGACTGCAAAGGATTTGCAACCAAGATTAAAAAAATGAAAGTTTGATTTACGATTATTACTCTGTGTAATTACTTTTGGACCCTTAACAAGTGGGAGGCACATATGCAAACTGTTGTAATTTCTACACCATTTAGCTGATTTGGATGTAAATACTCTCAAATGCACATCTTGTTTCATTTTAAATCCATTGTGTTTGTGTGTAGAGCAAAAAATGTTAGAATTGTGTCAATGTCCCAATATTTATTGACCTAACTGTATGTAACAAACAAATATGATTCTGATTCTAATTTAGAGAGCCAAAGCACTGTTTTGTTAAACAAGTACATATTCATTTAAGATTGACTCAAAAGAGTCATCTGTTCACAGTAAATCCAATCCTAAACCTGCATTACTGCGCAAACATTTTGAATGAATAAAGACAAGTTCATCACACAAAGCTATGGCTTTACTTTATACATTTTGATTTCATGTATGATTCATATGGATCTGTCAACTGAATGCACGTGAATTCTTGGTGAATTCGGTGTAATTTTAAATTCTAGGAAATATTAAATGTATTTAATACCATACAACATTCAGAATATGAGAAAATGGAAAAACAATAATTACAACTTACCCCAAACCTTGAATTCTTCGATGCTTATAAAAGCTTTGTTGCAGGTAGGCATACATTGCCTTCTTTTTCAGATTCAAAAGTAAAATACCCTGTTTTTCCATGAGAGAAATGCATTTCGCAAATGGCTTTCTGTGTCATCCATTTTGGTGTGGTAATGATGAGAAACACTGCAAAAACATTTAATGACAAAAAGTGAAGACAGCTAATATTTTTATGTTGCTTTAACTTATTTTTTAACTACATTTTTTTAAGTTATGCAAAGTTTAAAATGCTTTGTTTGATGTTAGTTAAGATGATTATAAAAGTTTATTTGATTAAAAAAAAAATGTAAGGCAGCAAAAAAATTGTGTAGTTTTAATGAAGAATCAGTAACCTTGTTGGTTAAAAGCCCCATGTTTACTTAACTATTAAATGACATTAAAATTCAAAGTAATCCCTTTGGTAATCTAAAATACTTTTGGGTTGTAATTCGATTATCACTTTATTAAAATGTAATTATAATGAAATACAGTTACCTAAATAATGTATTTTTAATACGAAACGCCATTACATGTATTTCGTTATTCCCCAGCCCTGGTTTTCAGTCACATCTTATAATCTTTTATAATCAAACATATCTAGCTATAGCAATTTCATAGTATTCTTCAAAGTGCCTCGATGTATCATTTTAAACACCATGTTATATGTATATGTTTTTTTGAAATCATGTATTCTTTACATGTTTTATGCATGTGTGTATGTCAGAGTCTGTCCTGAATTTCATTGTTCAGAACAAACGTGATATGGATATGAATTTTCCTCATTTACTGTCTGTATTGCACCTCTATATACCCTGTCCTCTGAAAGACGGCCGTACTTGATCGCACAAGTGAATAGATTGGGTGCACCTTCAGCTCGCAAATGCAGAAAACTCTATTTAACGCAGCATTTGCATTTTGATGGTTGTCTAAATGTAGGCTGCAGACAGTTTTCATCAGTATGCGGTTGTTAAACTATTCGCCCGCCGTTCTACACCACGACTCCTTTCACACAGCAAATAGGACTTTGTTCAGCTCTGCTCATTTTCGCACACACAGAGAGTAGATTGATTAGAGATGTTCAGACCAAGGTCATTTCATGTTTAATTAATTATTAAAGTCAGTGTTTGCTGTGCTTGCTAGAAAGAAAGATGTATGTTTTATGTGAGGGATGTACTGTAGGTTGCAGTTACTGCATTTTTGCTTTAAAAGTACTGATTGAGAACCATACATAGAGGAATGTTTTTGATCTTCTGAAGCTATTTAGTTTGACCTAATTGTATCTCTATCAAAGGCTTCTTGAAAAACAATCATTCGTAGATCATTTTGAAATGTCACTTCAGTTTACTCAAACTCAAGTGAGAGCTCACAGTTGTTTGTGAAGATTGTCAATAAAAAAGTATTAGGGCTCAATCATACACCCGGCACAATAAGGCGGAAGACGTGTTTGGCACGATTTGTTGCTATTTTCAGACAAGCGCAACAGTAATTTTCACATTTTGCACCAAGTTGTTTAAATAGCAAATCCATTTGCATCACTTTGTGGACTAATGGGTGTGCTGGTCTAAAAAGGAGGTGTGTTAAGGCGCGTTGTTAAGGTAATTGTTGGTGCATTGCTATTTTGAGGATCTAAAATATAACGTGCCATTGACCAACTAATAGCTGGTCTAAAGTCCAGCGCAGAGCACGTTAGTTATGTGCCTATGTCAGTCCAAACGCTTACACATTGCTTAATACACACAGGATCTACGGAAATACACAAATGTCTTTACATATGAACAAAAATATAAAAATATTATTTTGTACATAAATATAAAAACCACTGCCTCCATGCCTCATTTCAGGGGGCTTTTTTCAGTAAATTAATGACAATTCGCATTTGTATAATGTTATTATTATTATTATTATTATTATTATTTGCAGTATTATTTATTATATGCATATTTATATTTGTTTTAATAAAAACAAGTTTAGATTCGACGGCCTGTCAGGTTTTAGAGACATCCGCGTCACTATATGGGGCATAAGAAATACGTGTGTTTGGCTATAACTGTTTTTTTACCACACTTCGTTATTATTGTTCATTTATTAATTTGCTGGAAATTAGAACTGAATTTAGAAATAGTTTTGAAACAAATCTTTGCGCTTTTCAAACTAAATTAAATATGTAGGCTAATGGATGTCTTCAGTGGAGGGAGTTTCCACGGTTTTCTTATTCCATGAAAGTAAAGGAATAAAGTAAAGAGGCTGAATATGCTGCAGATGGTCTGTTTTACTGTTTTCTTGAGTTAAGTTGTGCCAACTGAACTTTTTTTTTGTCTGCAGAACTGGAATGCCTGAAGTTGAGTGAACAAAAAAACTCATAATCCTTGTTTCTTTTTGTTTTTTGCGTATACTCAACTTTTGAAAACATCAGTTGCACTGACCTAAAATGGCTGAAGTTGAGTAAGCAAAAAGTAAGCATGTATTTGGAAATTGGTACTAAGAAATCATACATTATCAGAATGTATTAACAAACTAGTTCAATAAAATAAAAAAACAGATACAAATGTTAACAAAACATTTATTAGACACAGAATAACAAACAGGACAGGAGGCAAAACAACAATAACGGTAAACAAAACAAGGATTAAAATATGGCTGGACAAACGGGGAAAAATGCTTTGTAATGCTTCACAGGGAAAAACAAGACTCAGCAAAGAGTGTGTGAATGAGGTGCTTCCAACTGTGTGTGTGTAACCAGAAACTGGTTCTTCCATTTGATTCCTCTATTATAGTTTGAGCATTTGATTTGCCATTTTATTATTATAGGATTTTACTCAGTTGATCATGAATATTAGATATCAAATACATTTGATTTCTCATTTGAGAATGCATTTTGATTTATTATTTGATTGTTTGAGTGTTTGATTACTCATAGCGCTTCACTTTTTCCACATTTTTTTATGTTACAGCCTTATTCCAAAATGTATTTAAATTCATTTATTTCCTCAAAATTCTACACAAGATATCCCAAAATGACATTGTGAAAAAATATAGATTTTTTAAATTGTTGCAAATTTATTAAAAATAAAAAACCTGAAAAATTGTACATAAGTATTCATAGCCTTTCCTCAATACTTTGTTGATGCACCTTTAGTAGCAATTACAAGTCTTCAAGTCTTCTATTCAAGTCTTTTTGAATATGATGCCACAAGCTTGGCACACCTGTCTTTGGAAGTTTTTGCCCATTCCTCTTTGCAGTATCTCTCAAGCTCTATCAGGTTGGATGGGAAGCAACAATGTACAGCCATCTCTCCAGAGATGTTCAAGAGGATTTAGGTCTGGGCTCTGGCTGGGCCACCCAAGGACGTTCCCCGAGTTGTTGTGAAGCCACTCCATTTCATTTTAATCCATTTTGGCATAAGGCTGTTACATAAAAAATGTGGAAAAAGTGAAGCGCACTGAATACTTTTCAGATGCACTGTATAAATGAATAATAATTTCAAATTATGTTAGCATTATTGCAGTAGTATTTTGTTGTTGTTGTTGTTGTTGTTGTTGTTGTTGTTGTTGTTGATAATAATGACATTAATGCTATTATTGGTGTTACTACTATTTTTGTCATTGTTGTTAGGATTAGAAATCCTGCAACCTTTATTTTTTCAAGTGAGGAGGTCTGAGATGAACTAGTAATAAGTAAGAAGTTGATAGAAGCTTTGTTGGGTGATCTTGCAAAGTTTTGCTCACAAAACTAATCATTTTAACTTAATGAAGAACATTTTGATTTAGGTTAAGTAAACGCGTTAAATGTAGTTGACATTTTTACTGATTTTTGCCAAACCAACAAAAACAAAAAACAAGTAAATTCAACTTTTTCCAAGTTGGATTTTTTACAGCGAAGGGGGCTAAAAGAATTGACCTTAAAATGGTTTTTAAAAATGTTACACTGCTTTTTAGGCAAAATAAAACAAATCAGACTTTCTCCAGAAAAAAAAGTTAATAGGAAATACTGTGAAAAATTCCTTGCTTTGTTTTACATCATTTGGGAAATATTTGAAAAAGAAAAATTCACTGGAGAGCTAATAATTTTTACTTAAAGTGTATTTGTTTGTTACTACTGTATTTGTTTATATGCTGTAATGAAACAAAGACAGTTTTTTTTAACAGGAATAATAACATTTGTACAGAATGGGCCGTCATAATAATGCTGAAGAAAAAACCTACTAAATATGACTCCTGTCGGACAGGTTTAGTGAGATTCACCTATAGATTCCACTATAGATTTTCATCTCCTTTAGAACATTCGAGAAGGTCAATCTTTGAAGATTATATTGTTAGCATAATGTAGAGAGATTCGGCTTTTATTGTCCTCGCTCCGACACTCCCCAAACAGCAGGAACTTAACCCAAACTGTTGTCTGGCTTTTCCCGGAATGTGAGCTGACACAGGATGTGTTTTGATGCCAGGTGGATTCTGATAGCACTGTAGATTTATTCAGTGTGGATTTGTGGGGACTTTAGATCTCGCGAGCGAGGGAGTTTCACATGTCACTTCATGTTTGTCCGCAGGGCAGCTGAAGTCCTCTACTCTCTGACCTTGGCCAACATTCAGAAGTACGGCCAGCCCAGTGATTACCCTGCCGGGGAGAATTACAAACTACTGACTGAAGCCAGACGCAATCTAGGCCTCTTCCAGCACCATGATGCCATTGCGGGCACAGGCAAAGAATGGGTGGTTGTGGACTACGGAACCAGGTAGCTCATTTTTTATTTTTTGAGTTCATTTCAAGTGAAAGGTATAGAAGACATTTTCTTTTCCAGCTCACTTACTCCACTTCCCCTGGAACAAACTGGGCCTAAGTCACTATTTATTATTTCTAATGTATTTAAAGGCAGAGATGGCAAAAGTGCACACATCCTTTACTCAAGTAGAAGTACAGATACTCATGTTTAAAACGACTTTCACGCTGGCAACAAGACCTCACTTCATATCGACACATTTATACAAAATAACATACATTTTTAATTTTGATGTAAAAATTGTTGCAGTGGTGGAAAGAGTGCTGAAAAATCATACTTAAGTAAAAGTACCATTACTTGCCTAAAATGTAGTGCAAGTAGATTAAAAGTATCTGTTGTAAACATTACTCAAATTATGAGTAAAAAGACCTCAAGAGTACTCAAGAGTAGTTAGTATTACGCTGTAAAAAATAATGCATTTACATGTAATTTGTGGATGTGTAAACGTAACATTCTGTACTGCATTTAGTTATTGCCCAGCTGGCATACAATTTCATAAGACGTTAATATTAGGTTAAATTTAGGTTCAGATGTCAGGTGACCAAAAATCATGGTCTAGCCTGCATCTAGGGACAATGTTATTTTGACGTCCAATAACAATGTCAAATGACAGTGATATTTGGTTGATTTTAGGTTGTGTTAGAAAGTGACCAAAATCCAACATCGAGCCAACATCTTAAACCAACATCATATTGACGTCAAACACTGACATTTATTCGTCAGGTATGGCAACCAAAATCTAACGTCTGATAGACATCATAGTGGTGACATCCACACAATGTCAAGCTGTAACATCATTAGATGTTGTTATTTGGTTGATTTTTAGGTTGGACGTTGGACATTGACGACGGTCTGACGTTGAGTTCTGACGTCAACCTGATTGGGGTACAACGTCAATCTGACGTCATGTTGACGTCTTGTGCCTGCTAAGTGTTTAAGGCAATTTCGATCATCATACAGTAAACATTCGTCAACTTCTCATCAGTGACTTGCATCTAAACGGTCTCTGGGTCAATGCGTGTAAAGATTTTGGACATCATCTTACACACTTTAATTGCTTCCCAACAGTTTGCTGTGATTATAAATTGCCCATGACTTGAGGTAGTTCATTATGATGCATGACTTTACTTCTATGTGCGATTGATTGGACAGGAATCACAGGACTAAATTTTCTAATCCTCATAGACAAGAAAAAATAAAGTAGTGACTGCAGGTTGAAGGAAAGTAGTGGAGTAAAAGTACCAATACTACACTACACTTTCAAGGGAAAGTAAAAGTACACATTTTTAAAACTACTTAGTCAATTACAATTCCTGAGAAAAACTATTCGATTACAGTAATTTGAGTATTTGTAATTTGTTACTGTCGTAATTTGTTACGAGTTTGCTGTCCTGCCTATAGATGCTGCATTAGAAACACCTCGCATAAACGATAATTAGTTTTTAGGTATAGCTTATTAGGTGTAATTAATTAGGTAATTATAGTATAGCTTTAATAATAGCTTTTGCAATTAGATATAAAGATAAAGAAACTTTATTGCCATTGTATTACTAGTACAACGGAATTTGTTTGGTGACCAGCAGCAATAAGAAAGCAAAGATAGTTTTAGAAATTTACATATATTTTAAGGTCTCATGAAGTGCTTTGAAGTTTGCATTTTTATTCGACGTAATCTCAACCAAAACGCGATGAGAGGATGGGACATAGGGTAGCTCCTCCTCTTTTTAAAAAACAGTAAACAGTGTTTTGTTTTTATCACAGCTCTGCCAGTGAGAGTGGTTGAGCTCAAGTGTAGCAAATGAGAAGCGTCTTGAAGGGGGTGGGGCATGTCAGATACTAGAGAACATTTGAATGGTTATGATGTGATGAGAAACTGTAGTATGGGTTGACGTGAATAAAACCGTTGGTCCATTTGGGTGGACGTGACAAACTACAAGCTTTACATGTTTATATCACTTTTATATCTTCTAAATGTGAATTTTGGTACTGTTTTGGAGTGCACTTGCTCATAGATACTAACAGTACTGGTACTAACATCTAAAAAACTTTATTTTAATTTTATAGGACCTTTAAAAAAAATCTAAATATTAAAAACTTTCATGGAATTAAGGTGCTGATGACAGTTAAACGTGCCATCCCCGTCTTGTGATAAGGGTCCATACAAACTTATATTTTCTGAAAAAAATAAATAAATACTGACACTAAAATATTGCTTTGGATAAACTTTATTTTGCATGTAAAAAATAAATATTACCTTGAATTTATGGTAAAGAATGTTAAACTATTAAAACTATTAACTATAATAGAGGCTGATATAATATTCATCTCTAACTCATTAAGTTACTGCTAGTTATTAGCAGTTTAGTTTGCCCTGGACTGTTGACAATTACTTATGCTGATTTTTGTTATTGTAAAGGTTGTTCCACTCTATTCTGAATGTGAAGCGAGTGATTGTGAGCTCAGCACATTGGTTGGTGCTCAAGGACAAACAAACATACCACAACGATCCTTCGAAAGCCTTTCTTCAGATGGTGAGTGTTCACACTGCATATCCACAACATGCTGGCATCACTCCTAAATTTGGAAACTGCCATCTGCATGTCATATTTTTGCTGCTTCCGTGTTGTAGGATGATGTTCAGCAATCCCAAGATGCCCTACCTCGCAAAAATGTTCTTGAGGTTCATGGAAAACCAAGGTACCAGTTCTCGTCCCAGCATTATAAACATGTTGTGAAGATTAAAGAAAGCTGAATCTTTCATTTTTGGCTGTTTTCAGGTTTTTGGTGGTTTCCAACCCCATAGAACAGGCCAGAACATCTATGGTTACAGTATATGTGAATACTCCTAATGTGCGTGTGCTTAGTGCACTTGGACAGGTGGTCCGTGCTCAAGTCAGTGCAGTGTGGAAGGATGCCAGCCATGCTACTGCAGATGCCTTTCAGGTGAGATCTGCTATACCTATGCATGATGGAAAAGATCAGTGTTTAAGTCGAATAGAAATTAAAATTTCAAAGCACTTCACTGGACTTTTAAGGGTTCTCAAAAACAGTAACAAAGTTCACATTAAGAAGATATAAGCATTTAAAACTTGCCAGCCGTATGGATCAATGATTTTTATGACAACTCAGATAGCTATACACTTTGCTATCTTCGGCAAGCCTAGAGGGTCAAAATGCATTGTACACACATACACATTCCCAGTTAGTATACAGACCTTTAAGAAGTTCAAATTAAATTTGAAACACACAGTACCGGTACATAGTGCACTATAGAGGGAATAAAGGATTCAGACAATGTAAATATGATTTTGATTTCACATTATTGTCACTTAAAGCGCCACAGCATGTGGTACAATGAGTAAATCACTTGCACAAGTCTATACAGACCACGGATTGGCCCTGTTTAACAAGAGGGAGGAGCTACTCGATGTGTCCTGTATCATCTTTAATGTTTCAGTTGAAATGACCAGTGGTGGAAAGAGTACTGAAAAATCATACTCCTGTTAAAGTACCATTACTTGCCCAAAAATGTAGCGCAAGTAGAGTAAAAGTATCTGTTGTAAATAATACTCAAAGTATGAGTAAAAAGTAGCCCTTTAAAAAATACTCATGAGTAGTGAGTAGTAGGGCTGCATGATTAATCGAAAAAAGATCACGATCTCGATTCGACCCTACACACGATCTTAACTCAGCTTTTTCTACGATTCAGCCAATTATATTTTCAAGTCGCACAAGTCTTTACAGTAACATTGATACCTTTAAATGGCGTTAAAAGTGTCACATACTGTATTTATAAGGTCAGAGTCACTTGCTGTCTTCAAGAAACGACTAAAAACGCAACTGTTTAGTCTCCACTTTCCTGCCTAATCTGCAACTGCCTCTCTGGCTATACCACTGTGCCCTCTTTCTCTCTCTCTCTCTCTCTCTCTCTCTCTCTCTCTCTCTCTCTCTCTCTCTCTCTCTCTCTCTCTCTCAAAAAAAAAAAATAATAATAATTTTCTACTAATGTTTTGCTCTTAGACTTTTACACACCTGAAACTTGTCTATAGCGCTTGTTCACTGCTGCTCTTATAGTTGTGTAAATTGCTTCCTTGTCCTCATTTGTAAGTCACTTTGGATAAAAGCGTCTGCTAAATGACTAAATGTAAATGTAAATGTAAATGGTGGAAAGAGTACTGAAAAATCATACTCCTGTTAAAGTACCATTACTTGCCCAAAAATGTAGCGCAAGTAGAGTAAAAGTATCTGTTGTAAATAATACTCAAAGTATGAGTAAAAAGTAGCCCTTTAAAAAATACTCATGAGTAGTGAGTAGTAGGGCTGCATGATTAATCGAAAAAAGATCACGATCTCGATTCGACCCTACACACGATCTTAATTCAGCTTTTTCTACGATTCAGCCAATTATATTTTCAAGTCGCACAAGTCTTTACAGTAACATTGATACCTTTAAATGGCGTTAAAAGTGTCACATACTGTATTTATAAGGTATAATTCACCCAAAAATGTCATTTCTGTCTTCATGTAATGATGTATTCGCGGCCGCGAAATCGCACATGAGCTGACCGGGAGCTGTTTGCTTCCGAGAACGCGCGTTTGCCCGTCTATGACACCTACTTTAGTAAACAGAAGCTGCATAGGCTGTGAATAACATGTAATAAAGTTGTAAATAACGTTCAGTTTGTTGCTCAGAGCCATCGTTTGAGAGCCGTGCAGGAGGTTTGATTTGCATGTATGGTTTTTTTCTCACAGTGACGGCGGCCATGAGCCGCACTAGGAAGTGAAAGTGAAACCTGTGTTCACATTTAAATGATCATATGGCATTTTAGAGTTATGATTACGGCAAGCATTTGATATATTTTTTCTTTCATAGCGAACAGTGTTGTGCATGAAAATAAATGTTTTCTGTGTCAGTATAACAACCCTAGCCTATATATAATGTTGAATATAAAGCAAGAAGGAATCTGATAATGACAAAATTCAAATTTTACCAGTGAAAACAAATGGTCTAATAATGTTGTCAATAACAGATGACAAGCACAAGTCTTAAACATAATAAATCAACTTTATAATTATGAATAGTTATATTCTGATGTCATCAATGACTATACAAAATGTAGCATTTTAAGCAACAGTAGACCTACGCATAGGCCTAATATTATTAATATTGTTGTTTTACCATATGTTTGAGAATTAACAATAATAATAGGCTAATCATATTAACATTTATTTTATATTTACAGAATCGTGAAAAAATCGCGATCTTGATTTTAAGCAAAAAAAAATTGTGATTCACATTTTTGCCAGTATCGTGCAGCCCTAGTGAGTAGTGAGTATTACGCTGTAAAAAGCTGATGCGTTTACATGCAGTTTGTGCAGGGATGTGCAAACGTAACATTCTGTAGTGCATTTAATGATTATTTAAGGCCATTTGGCGATTTTAGTCATCATAAAGTAAACATCCGTCATCTTCTCATCACTGACATGCAGTCTAAACAGTCTCTGGGTCGTTGCGTGTAAAGATTTTGGACATCTTCCTGGACACTATTAATACTTCCAAATGGATTGCTGCATTTATAAAGCTCCCATGAGGTTGTTCAGAATGGTGCAATTTACTTTCTATGCGTGATTTGATTGGATGGAAATATCAGGACCGATTTGTCTGCTTTAGCCAATACCCATAGACAGAAAAAATAAAGTAGTGATTGCAGGTTGAAGGAAAATAGTGGAGTAAAAGTACTAATACTGCACTAAAAATGTACTCAAGGGTAAGTAAAAGTACACATTTTTAAAACTACTTTGTAAATTGCAATTCCTGAGAAAAACTACTCAATTACAGTAGTTTGAGTATTTGTAATTTGTTACTTTACACCACTAGAAATGACATTACACATCAAACAAAGCTGTGAATTTCAAGGCACTTCAGTGGATCTTTGTGGTTATTCAAACAAGTCGATGTTTGTTTTGTTTTTTGAACATTTTTTATTTTAAACATTGTCATACAAATTGACAAAGGTTTACAACAACAACAACAACAACAACAAAAAATAATAATAAATAAATATTACAGTGTGGAGTTTGCATGTTCTCCCTGCGTTCGCGTGGGTTTTCTTCGGGTCCTCCGGTTTCCCCCACAGTCCAAAGACATGCGGTACAGGTGAATTGGGTAGGCTAAATGGATGTGAATGGATGTTTCCCAGAGATGGGTTGGAGCTGGAAGGGCATCCGCTGCGTAAAACATGTGCTGGATAAATTGGCGGTTCATTCCACTGTGGCGACTCCGGATTAATATAGGGACTAAGCCGAAAATGAATAAATGAATTACAGCAATAACATATATTTCTAATCAATATTCTTTCAGTGTCCATCAGTTTAACAAAAGAGTCACCATCTAGACCAGAGATGACCAAACTAGGGCCCGTGGGCCAAAATGGGCCCATGGTAACTTTTGATTTGGCCCGACATCCCATCTGAGAAGAGTGGGAGTTCATATTTAATGTAACCCTTTGTTTGTTTTATTGTTAAAATCTAACTGAAATGAATTGCTTCAATTAAATGGTGTAAATGATCAAACACACCTGAAGATGCTAATCAGTGTTTTCTAGATCACTAAAAATCTATACACAGGTGTGTTTGATTAGAGTTGGAGCTAAACTGTGCAGGACATCGTAGTAGATTAAGAGTCTACTATGTAAACACCGATTTTTGATTAATTTAATCAGATTAAAGTCATAATCAAACTAAAGAGAAATCAAATTAAGTCATGTGAAGTATGCCTTTTCTCGCCGTGTTTTGTGACAGGATAGTCCACACACGCACAACCACACACACACGACTGTTTGACACTATTTGCACCTACCGAGTCAGTGCAGACTACAGACACCTGCATCGTAAAATGCAGAGGTTTTTTTTTCTTCCATTCAGCATGCGGTATGAACTTCCATTGAAACAACACTCTTCCAGCAGTTCATGTTTGCACCCAATATCTCGTTTGGCACGGGGGGCATGCATGAAATGTTCCCGAATGTAAGTGAAAGTGCCAAACTGCAGTTAAAGTCGATATATTAAAAATGAAACACCTGAAATTGCATGAAACTCCGGAGGAAATGCGGATAGCGTGATAATATAGTTTCGTATATTTACTTTCGGCCCACGGCTCTCGATGATATTTGGTTTTTGGCCCTTCATACTAAAAAGTTTGGGCACCCCTGATGCAGACTTTCCAAAATGTCATAGAATACTTTGCAAATAGACCAAGCACTTTGAATTTGTTTGTTAACTCCACAGTTGTCATTTGTGGCTCACGCTGCTCCTCTGGGTCTGAGCGTGTACCAGCTGATTGAGGGAATGGAGCCCAGGACAGATGCTTCGAAGTACATGTTTCTTCAGGAAGGCAGACAGCTCTCAGACAGTAAACTGGAGCATTTCCGTCAGTTCTATCAAGACGATGGAGCTCCTGTGGTCATTGAAAATCCTCACCTCAGACTGTCCATCTCTGGAGCAACAGGCCTTTTAGAGGTTTGATCATGTACTTCTGCTCTTTGGGGTTTGCCGTAAAGTGATACATTTAGGAATAACTCTGTGTAATGTTCAGAAATCATCTCTTTGTTTATAGAAAATGATGTTGAAGGAGGATGAATCTGAGCACCAGATGAAGGTGGAGTTTGTTTGGTATGGAACCACCAGCAGTAAAGACAAGAGCGGCGCCTACTTATTCCTGCCCGACAAAGAAGCAACAGTAAGGATTTTGTTTGAGTAATTTGTTGAACGATCAGTTGTCCTATATCTTGCCCAACAGTATTCATTTTTTGGGATTTTTTGGAAAAATAAAAGAAACTGCTTTGGATTGGATTAAGCCCAGATTCTTATATGAGCCCCAGTGTTGGATATTGATGGAGGAAATACACGTGTGAAGTAATAACTAGCAAAACCTTCCATTGAGTATATAAATATGTATGTAGGTAAATAAACAAATACTTAAAGAGTTTTTATTTCAGTTACTTTTCCTTTAATAATAATAATAATAATAATAATAATAATAATAATAATAATAATAATAATAATAATAATAATAATAATAATAATAATTGGCTTGCACGGTGAATCAGTGGTTAGCACTGTCGCCTTACAGCAAGGTCACTGGTTTGAGTCCCGGCTGGGCCATTTCTGTGTAAAGTTTGTATGTTCTCCCAATATCCATGTGGGTTTCCTCCGGGTGCTCTGGTTTCGCCCGCAGTCCAAAAACATGCACTGTAGGTGTATTGGGTAAGCTAAATTAACCTTAGTGTATGAGTGTGTGTGTTATTGTGAGTGTCGATATACAGAGTGTCACACATGCAATCATACACTAAGGCCAATTTTGTTTACCCAATTCACCTATAACCAGACCACCTATTTTTTCATGATTTTTTTTGTGATTTTGTGCGATAAAAATGACAATTTGGACAATTATATATATATATATATATATATATATATATATATATATAGCCTACTATGTGTGCAATCTGACACAATGACAATGAGCCATAAAAATAAAGCTTCTTGGTAGGGATTAAGCCAAAGTAAGGTTTTATAACTCTTATTTTTAAACACGATCTTACTTTCTCTCAGATTTTGCTCCCTGGAGCGTCTGACATCATGTACCTCACTCAGGACATGCGTTAGGACTTCCCCTACCATAATACACCTAAAACACTAAAAACTTGTCAATGCCAGGGACATGTTTCTCTCAATAACTGCAGGAGTTAAATGAAATAATTAATAAATTTGGCACACATCATGATACCAGCCATACATGTAAAGCACAAAATAATGTCCTTCAATTTGGTCATGTCCAGCGGCGATCATTCGTGAACCAATCTTCGTCTGGTTGTTCCATTGCTCCATTTGTTGGATGTTTGCTCCAATCTTCTTTTGCAGTCTGAAGCACGTCAAATGCACAAAACGGCCAATTCGCGCTACAGGATGTCTAAACACATCTTTGCTTTGACGTCACATTTAAATCACTCGCACTTCATCTGCGTCTGTTTACTAATGATTGGGAGTGTGCAGGTGAGACATTTTTTAAAAGACACTCTTATAAATCACTTGCGCTGTAAATGCAACGTCTATAAGTCATGTAAAACAATTCATTGCAAACTGAAATAAATATAATGTGATTATATGGTTTGAAATTTGATGTTTTATGAGATTATTTAAGTTTTTTGCTATTATTTTGCGATTAAATGAAGAATTTTGCTGGATCGCAAAAATTTTTGACTTTTTGTTGATTTTGCATTGGATTCAGCGATCATGGAATCGAAAAACTAGGGGATGTGTAAAACGTATGCGTTTAAACTGTAGGGGAAACCCGCAGGAAAACCCTTTGAACACAGGGACAACACATAAACTCCACACAGGTATGACAACCGGGACTCAAACCAGCAACCTTCTTGCTGTGAGGTGACAGCGCTAACCACTGAGCCACATTAATAACAAAACATTAATAATAAAAGACATAATTTACATTTTTGTATAAGTAGTAGTCATTTTTACGTCATTTTGGGGTTCTATTGCTTTTTAACAACAACAACAACAACAACAGCAGCAAAACTATTATTATTATAAATAATTTCAACGTATTTCCACTTGTACATACTGTAAGTAAATAGTAGTTTATGTAGCAAGGGTGCCACTGCTGAGAAGCAGTGCAGTAAAAACTGGGTTGTTTATCGCCCACTCCTATAAAAACAGTTTATTTGCGGCAGGCTGGCAGTTAATTTGTGGCAAACAAATGATTGCCATGAGAATTTGCTCGGATGCTAAAACTTATAACACCAAGTTGTCATTGAGCTGATTAGAGTTATGAATGTAATGGGAATTTAGCCACAGTTCACAGCTTTATCTGTTGTCCACTCCAACACTGGGAAGCCCAAACTCGCTCTTTCATCAGCAAATTAGGCAGTTTTGTCATGCTGTTTCTTTGGTAGCTCTGCTCTGAGGGGATTTTATGAGTGTGATTTGATTCGCATTGATTTTTTTCTCTCTGTCACACAGATTTACTCTCCCTCTCAACCGCCGGTGATTCGAGTCACTAAAGGGATGCTGTTTTCTGAAGTCACTACAACCTTCGCACACATCACACATACACTCCGGCTCTACAATACCCAGGGTAAGACTGGATTTCTCAACTTTACTATTTACAATTTGGAAATTAATTATTTCTAGAATCAAATTAAAAGTGTAATACAGCATTACATTTTTTGTTTTACCTTCATTAAAATATGACATGTTTTATTTGTCTAAGCAGAAAGTAGTGACATCATACAATTTCACCATGGTATACAGACCATTTATTCAATGTAAAAACAGTTTATATACAAAAAAATCATATTTAGAACAAGAATTTTAATTCTTTTTAATTAGCAGATCAATCATTTGTCTAAGGAACTTGAAAAAGTAGTGAAACAAGTTAAAAAGCCTTTATTGACGTAGCTAAAATAATAAAAATGTGCACAAAATAAAGGCTTTTTACTTGTTTAATGAGTGCTTTGGATTGTACAGTAGGTGTTACCTATTTACTAATTAGAAATTTCTCTACAAAATATTTCAACTATAATGCAATTTTTTTTCCCAGTGATCGGTTGCGGCTGGAAGGCCATCCGCTACGTAAAACATATGCTGGATAAGTTGGCGGCTTATTCCGCTGTGGTGACCCCAGATTAATAAATGAAATAAGCTGAAAAGAAAATGAATGAATGAATAAATGAATAATACAATTTAGTTTTTTTTTGTTACACAAAAAGTTTAAGTAAGTTTAGAATTTTTGTTAAAATCTTAAATAAATCTATTATAATGAATAACAAAGGGACATTAATCAGGTTGTCCACGGAGTCTTAAAGTATTGAAAGTTGAATTTTTTTTTATACTGTGACGCAGTTCCTAGAGAAACTGAATATTAAAGAGAAAACAGTGGGCGTGGCTTGTTTTTTATACTGTGAGCTGATTGGATGTAGTAAAGTAGGCATTTCATTCAGAAAGATTGGGAAAAAGGTTTTAGAACAGTTAGTAGGTGCGTTCGACTTGAAGCACAGCTGCAGCCGGTGATCAACGAGAGTAGCCGAGCGCAGGCGGCGGCAGAGTTGAAAATGGAGCCGTCAAGCCGGACACTTGTTGCACAAGTTGCAGCATTCATGATTCATCACATGGCGTCATCATTCACTCATTCATTTTCTTTTCTTAATCCCTTTATTAATCAGGGGTCGCCACAACGGAATGAACCAACAACTTATCCAGCATATGTTTTACGCAGCGCATGCCCTTTCAGCTGCAGCCCAGTACTGGGAAATAGAATTTAATATTATAATAATTTTAATAATTAGAATTTAATAATGAACTCTCATTCACACACATACACTATGACCAACCAGGGAATTATGAATTAAATTTAAGTAGCCTATATAATAAAGATTAGAAATAATGGCAAAACGAGAGTGTAATATAAAATATAAGCAATAAGCACAAATTCTAAGAGTTTAAACATCCCTCTTCAGGCTAATACTTCTTGTTTGAATATGCTAAAAATGGGTTTATGTTTATTTACATTTACAGATATAAAACTTTCCAATATGTATTAGTGTAAAACCCAAAACAAATAGTTTTAGTGTTTTGATTATGATTAAGATTATTCTGGATAATGAAAGCATTTAAAAAAGCTCTCTCATCCAAAAAGATTGAACAAAAGGACATTCCCAAAATAAGTGAGCTACAGTTTAAGTAGAAATTTCCCAGAAAGAGCAAGGTCCATCAATGTCACTTTTAAAATTTGTGCATAGACGACTTGACAGGAAATAAAATATTTCAAAATCATATAAATAATTTTATTATTATTTAATAAAATATTTCTTAAACTTAATTTGTTAAGAAACATTAAGTGTGGCAGGATCAATGATGATAATTATTTTATTACAAGTCTGTAAGACTTCTTTGAGTTAATATTTAGGTTATTCACAAAAATATATCATTTAAATCGTTAATTCAGCTGAATGCAGTATGTAGTCTGAAAAAAAAAGGTTAAAAAAAAAAACTTATGCAAACAATCTAGCCTTCCTAAACAAATTATTTAACAAAAGATGACACTGTTGTAAAATATTTGTAGTCTTTTAATAAGCATGATATTCACAAGATAGAGATGGCATAAAAAGTTTATTGTTTGTTTTGAAATCTGTGAGATGGAATTTGTCCAATAGTAAACCTGAAACACACGTGGTGGTTGTCATGCGGTCAATCCAGCCAATCATGTAATATCGGTGTCGTCATCGCAGCTCCTGCAGTCGCTCTTCAGACGCTGCACTGGCTGCCGTCTAATCTAGGAGCGCTGTCACGGTACTTTGATGCCACAAGTGACAGTCATGTCTATTTCTAACCGGCATGCACCACTTTAAGACAGATTTCAATCGGTCTGCTCAGCGCTGCATGAAGTCGAACGCACCTATTACAACCTAACAGACTCCTCCTTCTCACAATTTCTATTTGTTGTCAAAACTGACAGTTGGAGGGGCATGGTTAAGCATGTTAGCCATGTCCAATACCTCAGACAGACCTAACGTGAGTAATTTACTGAAAACAGTTAAAGATTACAAGGGCAAGCATTTTTCCCCCCTTAATGACACTGAATTGTTCATCACAAAACTAGCAATGTGAGCTAACAAAATCATATGGGTAGTTTTGATTTCATTTGTACTTTAAGGCCCTTAAAAATTATCAAAAATTCTTGAATGCTGTTTTATATGGTATTTAACTTTGCATAAGTTTTGATTATTTATTTGCTACAGTTTGACTGAATTTAATCTGTGAATATTGGAATGCTGTGTTGTTTATGAAGTCGATAAAATCCTGCCAAATTTGACACCACTCTGCTTTGTTTACTGCAGTAACCAAGGCTTAACTTTTATTCCTGCTTTACTATAAAGGCCATCTGCTGGATTAGTATTTTTGTTCAGTATATGAATAATGTTTTAGTTTAGGATTCCTTTGTTACAATCAGGTTTTAGTAAATATATTGTATGTTAAAATGTCACCAGTGTTACTGGTTGAAACCTAAAAAAGCGACGAGGTCTTAAAATGTTTGGAAAAAGTGTTCGAAAGGTCTTAAAAGGTATTGAATTGAACCCTCTGACTCTTTTTATATGCTGTTATTACACCCAAATTTTGACATTTTGTTTTTACAAAAAAATATTTAAAACATAAAGTTTATGTTTACTTTATTTTTTTAAATATATTTTTAAATACCAAAACAGGATGTCTCATCTTTGACTCTTACTGATATTCAGTGGTGGGAACTTTGAAGGCTGCAATTTAACCTCAGGAAACCTCAAGTTGAAAAAAAAAAAAAACTATTTCAACATCCATGAAGAACTGCCGGATGATGACCTTTTCTAAGTAATCTTTGTTTGAGAAGCGCTTTATTCATACTTCTTTAGAAGCGCAATTTTACAAACAAATAATTTGAGCTCTGTTTTTACAATATATACCTTTTAAAGGACTCAACTCAAGTTTCTCAGGCTATAACAGACAATGTGAACTTTGTAATCAATGGGGCCAAAAGAGACACTGCAGCATTACAAAGATTTAATCAGCATCAGACAGAGATGTTTAATCGTGGATGGTTCAGCAAAAGTTTAATGGTGTGCTTAAAGAAAGAAATGCGTTCTGAAAGATTTCCTTGCTTTCCGTATCAAGAGCACCAGGGGGGTTGGACTGTCTGTTTCTGACCTCTTCTGGGTGGGTGAGATAATGGACATGAGTGTTTTTGAGAGACAGTTGCAGTCACATGAGCCAGTTTCCTAGAGCCCTAGGGATGTTTCCCCCAGTGATGTTTGTTTTTGTCCAAAAAAAAAGAAAGAGAAAAGACGAGGCTAAACCTCTTGTGGGTTATTCCCTTTAGTTAAACTGGAATTTGATGCGTAGCCTGGATAGAAACTCTTCACACACAAAATAGTTGTCTCTTTTTTTGTGACAATAAAGTCTTAAAGTACTTTAAATACATAAAGTTTAAACTTTTTAAATACTTAAAGTGTTAGTTCACACAAAACTGATAATTATGCTATTAATTACTTGTTCCAATCCCCTCGAGACCTTCTTTTATCTTCAGAACACAAATTAAGATATTTTAGATGAAATCCAAGAGCTCTCTGATCCTATTTATACAGCAACAGTCCCAAGACGCTAAAAGTTTATTTATCAAAGCATTTGACGTGACTTCAAGGTTTTTTTCTGCACACAAAAGTGTTCCTTAGAGGAAAACAGCCAATAGTGCTTTGTTTTATCAGAGCTCTGCCAGTGAGAGTGGTTAAACTCAAGTGCATCAAATGAGGAGCAACTTGAAGGGGGCGGGGCTTGTCAGATACTGGAAAGCTTTTGATTGGTTGTGATGTGATGAGAAACTGTTCTGTGAGATGACGCGAATAAAACCATTGATCCATTTGGGTGGACGTGACAAACTACAAGCTTTACATGTTTATATTAGTTTTATATCTTCAAAATGCAAATTTTGTCACTGTTTTGAGGTGCACTAACTTATATAGGGATCAACATTAAGGATTTTTTCCACTGGGCCGATCGGGCCAGTGGTTCATATTTTTACTTGCCCTGCCAAAATTTTCACTGGACCCACCAAACAAAAGATGTTAATAGCTGTTTCTTAGCCGCATACACTATTTTAAATAGTGTTTCAAAAGCCAAACATAATTGAGTTAAGGGTCAGTTTTAAATTTTTTTCATGTTTTTTTTAAAGGAAAATTATTCAGTAAATCAAGTTCATCAAATGTAAAAGTTTTTTTTTAAATCGTTAAATATTTATTACAATTTTAAATAACTGCTTTCTTATTGTATGCAGTTTCAAATCAAATTATTACTCGAGACCTTATTGCTTTTATTACTATTACCATTATTAATAATAATAACAATTAATATTAGAGTGATTTCTGAAGGATCATGTGACTCTGAAGACTCGAGTAATGAAGCTGAAAATTCATCTTTAAAATCACTGGAATAAATTATTAAATTAAATGATACGCTTCTTTTAAATAGTTGTTTTATAGTGCAATAACATTTTTCAATTTTACAAATTGTACTGTATTTATGATTAAATAAATGCAGCCTTGGTGAGCGGGAGAAGCTTATTTTAAAATATTTAACAATTATACTGACCCCAAACTTTTGACCAGTAGTGTTTATAATATTTATAAGTGAAAATGTGCACTTTAATTTTGACACCCACAGACATAGTCGCCAATTAAAAATCAGAGAGGTCAGACTCTCATACAGAGCCTCATTTCAGTTGTCAAGTTTTTAAAAACCTATCTATCGAATTAATCAATCTATTACAGAAACGTTGGCTAGAATGATGCATTATAGGCTTAAATTATAGAGAGCAATAACAACTGAACAGAGACTGCATCAGATCATGAAGCAGATCAATGTTGACCTTTCTTTTGAGTGGTCAGTGCAGAAATTAACAAAACAATAGGCCTAACACAACATATTATAGGAATAAAATATGGAAAAATTATCAGATGGTAACTTTTCCTAATGGATAAACAGCTCTTGTTAATATTTCAGCATGCTTTCACGTTCGTATTAGACATGAAATGCACATTTGCCAGTAAGAATGACATCTCGCCCTACTCATCATTCTCTTCATAATAGCCTTATATGTGGCTATTACACAATCATAATACACTGTGATATAGCCTGGGTCGTTAGTTCGTTGGACCATTTTGTTTTCTCACTACAATTGATCAAATCAATCGAGCAGAGACCATCTCATTCAGGCGATCTCGGACCGATTGATTTGGTGCGGATCCGAGCACGATTGCTGGACTCACATATGCCAAACAAACCGCGCTAACCACGGGGAAACGAGACAGATTCCAAAACATTCTGTACACTGGCCTAAGCGTCTCGCACGCTGGCCTCGGGCCAACGGGCAGTCCTTATTGTCGAGCCCTGTTATAGATATCCTAAAAATGAATAATACTGATACTAACATCTAAAAAACTTTTGGATTTCAACAATTTTCGTTTAATGGGACCTGTAAAGTCACATGGACTGTTTTGATTGTGTTTTGGTTCTTTTTCTGGACTCTGAGGGCTCTATTTTGACGATCCATGCGCAAAGTGCAGGGCGCAAACACATTAAGGGCGTGTCGGAATCCACTTTTGCTAATTTAAGGATGGAAAAATCCACTTTGTGCCATGGCGCATGGTCTAAAAGGGTTGAGCTTATTTTCCTAATGAGTTATGGGTGTGCTTTGAGAATAAACCAATCAGAGTCTCATCTCCCGTTCACTTTAAGAATCAGTTGCATCCGCGCCATAGCGCATTTGCTATTTACATGGCGGACTTTGTAAGTGGAAAAACTGAGCATTTCATTAGCAAGAAAACAGTTAAACAGTGGAATAACTGAATGCTTCACTATCGAGGAAACAGTTAAACAGACCATCTGCAGCATGAGGATAAACAATGAGCCTCCTCCATTCGGCCCCTTTACTTTACTTTTACTCTTTACTCCTTTACTTTCTTGGATAAGGAAACCGAGTTGTACGTACTCCACTGAAGACATTCATTAGCCTACATATTTAATTTTGTTTGATAAGCATAAAGATTTGTTTCAAAACTATTTCTAAATTCAGTTCTAATTTCCAGCAAACAAATAAATGAACAATAATAATGAAGTGTGGTAAAAAAACTGAGTTATATCCAAACACACGTCCTATTCTTATGTCCCATATAGTGATGCAGACATCTCCAAAACCCAAAAGGTGGACAAATTTAAACTTGTTTTTATTAAAACAAATGCATATAATAAATTATACTACTATTAATAATAGCATTATGAAAATGCTAATTGTCATGAATGAACTGAAAAAAAGAAAAAGGCATGTAGGCAGTGGTTTTTATATTTATGTAGAAAATAATAATGTTTGTACCATTTTAATATTTACATTTTTTTTCATATGTAAAGATATTTGTGTATCCTGTACATCCTGTGTGTATTAAGCAATGTGTAAGCGTTTGGACCTGCACAGACGCATAACTAATGCACTCTGCGCTGGATTTAGATCAGCTTTTAGCTGGTCAATGGTGCAGTCTATTTCAGTTCCTCAAAATAGCAACGCGCCAGCAATGTGCCTTAACACAACTCCTTTTTAGACCAGCACACCCATGAGTCCACAAAGTGGTGCAACTGGATTTGCCATTTAAACAACGTGGCACAAAACAGGAAAATTAATGTTACAGTGGTCTGAAAATAGCAACAAATCTCGCCAAACACGTCTTGCTCCTTATTGCGCTGGGTGTATGATGATCTTTAGTGACAAAATACATTCTGTTTTGAATACATTTCTGATTTTGTTCCAGTAAACTTCAGTATTTTGAGAGGCAACAAGTAATAATTTAGCATTGTAATACTGTAAAGTCTCAATTTTATGAAAAAAATTGTGAACAATATGCATGTGTGTGATTTATTATATACAATAATCTTGTATTTTAAGTTTAAGTATTTTGGCTCATTTTTAGACATAATATATAATAATATATAATAATAATAATAATAATGTACAATTCTTAAATTCTGTTTAGTAAATCTAGTTTTAAGAAAAGCAAACTTCGTAAAAAGCAATTAACAAGATAATAAGACTAAACACACTGCTTGGGATATGTTTTTTTCCTTTACTAAAGCTTAGTTAAGTTTCCTTATTTCAAGAAATCTTACCAAGTATCATTATCTTACTGCACAGGCAGAATATCTGACTTGTTTCTAGTCTGTATCTTCTTAAATCAATCATTTATTTTGTGTATGTAGCGGGTTATTTTTGCGGTGTATGTAGCGGGTATGTAGCGGGTTATTTTTGCGGGTTATTTTTGCGGTGTATATTCTGTCCAGCTCCCTGTTTAAGTATCATTTATCTCTGTAGGACAAACAGAACTGAATGTGTATGCTTGCTGTAGGTGTTTGTTCACATTAGTAACTTTCAGCATGCACAATAGTTTCAGTGTCAGGTTACTCTCTCGCTATGAGCTAATGAGGACACACTCATGTTGAAAATATTCCAAGCTGTTCTACTCCACCAAATCCTTGTTAAACCTTGTTTTTTTCATAGACGTGCTGCTATATAGAGCATGTTCTGTTATCTTAAAGAGGTTTTATTTTAATTAAAGGAAATGGAACATATTTGTTTCTTGCATTGTTTTATTCCCAAAGGCTTAATTAGTCTGTTTCCGAATGTACATTTAACATAAAGGAGGGTTTCTTCATTTTCACTGTACTTGGTAAATCTAATTGCTCATGTTTTCATTCGTCGTAAGCCAGGAAAACAGTAGAGCGAAAACCATAAGAGGACGAAAAGAAAAGCAATCATTTGCTACTGGCATGTGTTCAATTTGTGGTGTTTTGGCAGTTTGTATGCGTTTATATGTGTCTTTAATGCAGCGCATGCCAATCAGCCTGAAGATTCCCATTGGTCTTTAAGGAAAAGGTCTTTAGTGGTCCTTGCTAAATTGCTGAAAATATTCCTAAAAAAAGAAACGCTGCACAGATATAATGGGGATTATATTTTGGATGAACTGTTGAAAGAGAAAGATTGATGTCAGAAGGACACTGAGTGAGTATTAAAGGGGACTTATTATGCAAAAATCCCTTTTATAAAGGGTTTAAACACAGTTTTGTGGCAGCAGTGTGTGAATATAACAAGCCTTTAACATTAGAAATGAGTTAATTCATTTTTTTATAATCACACTTGATAAAAACAGTCTGCCGAAACATGTTGATTAACATTCTCCCTTTGTACTTGTCATTGAAAGGGGGAAGTCATGTCCATTAGTGATGATCTCTCCCTCATTAGCATAGACAGCCCTAAGTGAGAAGCAGCTGTGAGAAGCAGTGTGCACAAATGAACACTGAAGTCTGCATAGACTGCATTCTACCGAGCCACTTCTTTTAAAGTTACAGTATGTAAGTTTGACACCCAGTGGTTGAACTAGGTGTTGCACACCTGGTTCAAAACACATGCAAGCGCAGGTTGCCAGATTGACAACACCAACAGGAGTGTGCCTGACTGTTGACCCTAAAGGCTGATTTAAATCGTGTTCTAAATAAAAGCAATGGTACGCGATAGAAGGAATATTTTACATATTAAAAGGAGAAATTTTTATTTTAAAAACGGCTTCTATTTCTTTCAGCTGATCAATAGAAAACTGACAATGATCACCTCATGTGCTTTATTCAGTGTTAAATGCTAACAATGTGAGTTTGAATGCCATTTTAGATTACATTTATTGCCATACTACTGAAAGCAGCAGCAGATCGTTCACCTCAGATTTCGAAAATAAAATAAACTGAACTCTGTGACTCCAACACATACCAGTGATTCAGCATCTACATTTAAAGATGTTAAAGAGGTTTAATATGTATTAATTAGATCATAAACCTTACCATTTTGTTGGAGTGCAGCGAGTGTACTATTCTGTGCTTCTGAATGGCTGTATTTAAATTTCTGTCGTGTTTCGTCTGGTGCAAACAGCCCGATTGCTTACCACTGCAAATCTCATAATGTAAGGTGTTGTTTGGGCACTGGGTTACAATGTAACCTGCTTAACTAATGTTTACATTCATAATAGTCACTGGGCGTCACAGGCACTGTTATTCAATGGTTCAGTTCCTACCTCTCGGACAGGTCATTCAGGGTGTCGTGGAGGGGAGAGGTGTCCAACCTACAGCATCTATACACTGGGGTACCTCAGGGCTCTGTGCTTGGACCACTTCTCTTCTCTATCTACACGGCATCTTTAGGAACAGTCATCCAGAAACATGGTTTTTCCTACCACTGCTATGCTGATGACACCCAGCTATACCTCTCTTTCCACCCTGATGATCCCTCGGTTCCAGCTCGCATTTCAGCCTGCCTGTCAGACATTTCACTCTGGATGAAAGATCATCATCTCCAGCTTAACCTCATGAAAACGGAAATGCTTGAAGTTTCTGCCAACCCGACTCTTCACCATAACTTTTCAATCCAGATGGATGGAGCAACCATCACTGCATCCAAAATGGTAAAAAGCCTTGGAGTTACGATTGATGACCAACTGAACTTCTCTGACCACATTTCTAGAACTGCCCGATCTTGCAGATTCGCACTCTACAACATCAGAAAGGTCCGACCCTTCCTATCTGAACATACAGCTCAACTCATTGTTCAAGCTCTTGTCCTCTCCAAACTGGACTATTGCAACTCTCTGCTAGCCGGGCTACCAGGTAGTTCTATCAAACCTCTTCAGCTGCTTCAGAACGCAGCTGCACGAGTGGTCTTTGATGAACCCAAAAGAGCACATGTCACTCCGCTACTCACCCGTTTGCACTGGCTTCCAGTTGCTGCCCGCATCAAATTCAAAGCTCTGATGTTTGCTTACAAAGTGACCTCTAGCTGTGCTCCTTCGTATCTGCTCTCACTTCTGCAGATATATGTGCCCTCCAGAAACTTGCGTTCTGTGAATGAACGTCGCCTCGTTGTTCCATCCCAAAGAGGGAAGAAATCACTTTCCCGAACTCTCACATTCAATCTGCCCAGTTGGTGGAATGAACTCCCTAACTACATCAGAACAGCCGAGTCACTTGCTGTCTTCAAGAAACGACTAAAAACGCAACTGTTTAGTCTCCACTTTTCCTCCTAATCTGCAATTGCCTCTCTGGCTATACCACTAACTGAGCCCTCTTTCTCTCTCTCTCTCTCTCTTAAAAAAAAAAAAAAAAAAAAAAAAAAAAAAAAAAAAAAAAAAAAAAAAATTTCTACTAATGTTTTGCTTCTTAGACTTTTACACGCCTGAAACTTGTCTATAGCGCTTGTTCACTGCTGCTCTTATAGTTGTGTAAATTGCTTCCTTGTCCTCATTTGTAAGTCGCTTTGGATAAAAGCGTCTGCTAAATGACTAAATGACTAAATGAAATGACTAATATTTTTATTATTTCCTAATTAATAACCACCTCATGTGGAACTCATAATCTGCGTCTTATTTCGGAGTCTGCTACTGTCCACCTGAGGTCACATTTTGGACATGGACGCATGCTTTGAGAGCCTTCATTACTGAATGAATCAAATATGCTGTTTTCCAACAAGGCATCCTGAATGCTGAAGTATAATTGACTAAAGTGGCAGTGGCTGGGTTAAAAGAACCAAAACAAAGACAGACGTTCCGGCACGTTTTTTTTAAAGCAGAATATATGACATCATCATTGTTTTTCAGATAAACATGTTCACTTGGCATGTTTCTTAAATATCCGCAAACATATAGTAGAATGTTTATCCTTTAGAAGTGTCAAAACATACAGCACCTTTAACAGTTTTTGTTTTTGTACAAATATAACGTTAGTCCTGTTTTGAATCTGCCACTATGCTGACACACAGACATTTATATCTCTACTCTCTTTTGAAAAGAGCACAATCTCACTTGAATTTAAAGCAACAGTCACCAAAACAGCACAATTTGTATCAAAACCTAAAAGGGACCATTTTAAAGAGGTATAAAATAATATTTCTTGGGTATTTGGAGCTGAAACTTCACATACACACTCAAGGGACATCAGAGACTTATTTTACATGGTGTAAAAAGTGGCATAGGTCTTAAGTTCACATTATGTTGTTTGTCTGTAAATGTACACAGTTATGGATGAAATGGCATGTGTATCAGTATATTAGATCTGTGAACATGAAACTAGCGCCCTAATTAGGGCTGGGTATTGTGACCAATTTGGTGATCCATAGGGTTATTATTTAAATGATTTTGATTCAGTTTAAATGATTCTGTTTGTATCAATGTTTCATTTAAAGGCACAATATATGTAAGATTTTAAATATCCAAAAAACACTGAAACTGTTTTCTATTTTTGTAGAGTATTTACAATATCTTAAAGGTTTCCAACAGGTTTGAAAATAATGAGAAAGTCACAGTTTTAACAAAGACATTGACTGTGTCTAGGAGTCATCTGCCAATGGTGTCATGTCCACATTAACATCTTTACAACAATAAAAACCATGACAACACAGTCTGGTGGACAAATGCAGAAGCAGTAGTTTGCAACGTCTGTCAAGCAACTAGCTTGTTTCACACATTTATGGAACACAGTTATTTTTTGTTCTGCCGACAAGTCCCGTAAATGCAAATGTAAATCTGCGGGCCAACCAAATTAGTCTAATCATTATTTGACATGGATACTTCAGTGAAGATCTATCTGTGTCTCACTGCAGCATCCTAGAGCCCTGGTCAGATCACACGAATTTGTCATGATTTCGGCACAAATTACCTGATTATACTAATAAAATTGAAACACACAGGCAATGGATGATTTTGTCATTAACAGTGAAAACAGATAGGTTTCTCTGAAACGGTGAATATTTCACTTTAATTTCATTTAGGCTAGATTATGATTTTATTTAACAAACCAGTTTGTGCTTTGGTGCTGAAACATATAGCGGACTGGCTTTGAAGCACTTCACCTTCTTGTTTATCTAGTAGATAACTGACCAACATAAATACATTAAAATAAAAAAAATAAAAACTAATTATTTTTTAGTTTGAGCCCATCCACAATTCAACTGTGCGGGTGGATGATTTGTTTTGCTCTGTGGAAAGTAAGTACTATTACTATTAAGTACTTTTATTGCTCCACTGTAATTGTTGTATCACAAACATCAGTCATATATTTGCAAATTTTTTTAACATGTCATTATTTTGTTTTGAGCATCTGATTTTTCCTTGGTGCTGATGTGCTTTCATTTTCTCCATCTCATTTGCGACAGGTTCAGGAAAGCGAGTGTTTAATAAGCAACCCATAAAAAATATACATTTGGATTTCAAAGAAAATATCTTATTATTAAAAAGTAAATATAAGTTTCGTCCTATCAATGTCATAACGAATGCCCTTAAATAATGTAGCCTAGTTGTCAGCAAGCATCAGTGTTTATTGAGATTTAAATAAGATTTAAAAAATTTTAAGAAATATTGTAATAGCAACACTTGTGACTGCTTTGGGAAATAACGCTTGTTGTGGATGTCACAGGACGACTGATCGTGAAGGAACGTGTAGTCCATTTGTTACCCACGACAAGTCAAGATTTTATCAAGACAAAATAGCATAATCTGACATAGTGACTTTCGTAACCAACAATAAAAATCATGTGATCTGACCTGGGCTAAAGTCATATTAAAGATGCAATGTTGCATGATTTATTTTATATATTTAAAATGTTGCATTCTTTTTGAGTAAAGCTATACATAAAGTGATAGATAATTACTATAATATGTTCATCTAAACTTCTATTATATTATATTATTATACTATTATGTTATTTTGAACAACTGCACAGTGTTATCACACCACTGAATTAGACAAATACAGTAATATCTCTGACGAACAAATATATATAAAATAAATTGTTATAATTAAATTGCACATTTCACTATCAAGTATCATTTTTACTTCAAGTAACAAACACTCTAACAAGACAGCATAAATATGCACATAAAGGGCACAGAAGGTGAGCACAAACTGCACAATGCACATTATTGACAAAATATTAACACATTGTAAAACACTGTGCAGTTTTATATGTTCAAACCATTGTACAACAGTGAAGTACATACACAAGAAGCCCATAACATTTTTGGTCTGAAAATACAAAACATAGTAACAGTCCATAACTTACTGTTCTTTAGGTGTGCTGTCTTATTGCTGAATCTTACGCCCTCTCTACATCATACTCAATCTGTCAACATGGACGCATCTTATTTGGTGTAGACATGGTGTTTGCTCTTGCAGGCAACTTGCGAACAGCAGTGGTTGTGTCTACCTCATCTTACCGCTGTTGCCTTTGAACATTAGACTTTAATCTTGCTGGCGCTGACTTCAGTTCAGTTCAGGCTCTGACTTTACCGTGATCCTGTCTATTTTTTTATTTTTTTGCTATCTGTTTTAATTGGAGCAACTCAAAAGATGGCCACATCTTAAAGGGATAACTCACCGAAAATGTAAATGTACTCACTATTTACTCTCCCTCAGGCAGTTCCAAACCTTTATGCTTTTCATTTTTCTGTTGAGCACAAAAGAAGATTTTTAAAGAAAGCTGAAAACCTGCAACCATTAATTTCCATAGTAGGAAAAGCAGATACTATGAAAGGTTATTCCAAAAATCATTAAGAATTGGAACAATTAAAGGGTGAGTAATTTATGACAGAATTTTCATTTTTGGAAGAGCTATCTCTTTAAGGATGAGAGGCGAAGTACAGAGAATATTAACTTCCTCTAAAGCAAAGCACATACAGAATTGTATTTATATTATAATATATACAATATAAATGTAGAATATAATGTATCTATACATACAGTATACAGTTGAAGTCAGAATTATTAGCCCCCTGGTTTATTTTTCCTCAAGTTTCATGGAGGGAAGATTTTTTTCATCACATTTCTAAACATAATAGTTTTAATAACTCATTTCTAATAACTGGTTTATTTTATCTTTGCCATGATGACAGTAAATAATATTTTACTAGATATTTTTCAAGACACTTCTGTACAGCTTAAAGTGACATTTAAAGGCTTAACTAGGCAGGATAGGTAATTAGGCAAGTTATTGTATAACGATGATTTATTCAGTAGACTATCAAAAAAAATATAGCTTAAAGCGGCTAATAATATTCACCTTAAAAGGATTTTTTTTTTAATTAAAAAACTGCTTTTATTCTAGCCAATATAAAACAAGACTTAAAAATAAAATAAGACTTTCTCCAGAAGAAAAAATATTATCAGACATACTGTGAAAATTTCCTTGCTCCGTTAAACGTCATTTGGGAAATATATAAAAAAGAAAAAAATTCAAAAGAGGGCTAATAATTCTGACTTCAACTGTACATACAGTAGACAATCTATATTGTTTCATTACCATGAAGTGTACCAATGTTAAGACTGTATGCTTAAAAGGATGAAAAAGTCAAAACCCCAAATAAAAAAGTAAAGCAGCAGTAGTAAAAGCAAAAAATAAAGCTCTTTACTGACAACTGCTGCACTCACATAAACAAATGAGTGGCACTTGTGGCTGGTATGGTGCACAGGTGACGCTCATTAACACTCACTTCAGCCTCATGGCTCCTGGTGCCTATTTTTTCAGAATTTGCACAAGATTTGCACCATTTCTTGTGTTGTTTTGCTGTGAAAATAAGCTTACTACATCATATTTGATACACAAGTGACTCTCTAGATCAGTGTTTCCCAACCCTGTTTCTGGAGGCACACCAACAGTACATATTTTGGATGTCTCCCTTTTCTTACCCATTAACTTCAGGTTTTGGAGTCTCTTCTAATGTTCTGATGAGTTGATTCAGGTGTGTTTGATTAGGGAGAGGTTGAAAATGTGAACTGTTGGTGTGCCTTCAGGAACAGGGTTGGGAAACACTGCTCTAGATGATCAAAATAAACAAAATTGTTTAAATATGTTTAACAATAGGGGCGTTCACACCAGATGTGGCTTGTGTAAATAGATTGTGCTGTTCACATGTAATTGAATGTTTGAACATTTTGAGTTTTTGATTTACTTGCTTCATTCGCACGATGCAGATTCGAGTCATGGGAAAAGGAGGTCGTTCAGTTCAAGGCCGAGTCCATTTATTTATAAAGCACATTTAAAAGCAGCCACACGACTGAACAAAAAGTGTTGTTCATAAGACAGAGTAATATTTAGCAAAAATGTAGCAAAAAACGATACAAACACAGATATATATTAAAAAATAAACCAATCGACAAAAAGTATTAGTATAATATTAATAGGTCAAAATGGTAAGTTTTTAAAAGTACATAGTGATGGTGCCATTCTTATTTCATGGGGCAGATTGGGCCAGACACAGAAAAATCTCTATCCCCTTTACGTTTTGGTCTGGACTGGGGAAGTAAAAAAAAAAGATTTAATCTACTGTTTGCCTGGAGACTCCAGTTTTGCTGCAAAATGACTGACATGGAATTTATTGAGAGAGTAGCTGCGCTTTGCGTTTTAGGAAGGCTCAAAAATTTCGTAGATTCATTTGGCGCTCTGCCTGGATGACGGACCCTTTTAGCAGTACTTTTGACTGAGCCGGCCCCAATTTGATGAGCTGCCATCTTATGTTTGCAGGAGAATTTCCCTTCAGGACACCAGCAACATGCGCTACGTCATAACCACGCCCCTACTAGAGCAAGCTTCTGATTGGTTAACATGGTGCGAATGCAAATGCGCCGACAAAATAACGATTTGTCAACTCGTGCAATTTGTGCTAATCATGCATTAATCAAATGCCCAAAAAGCGTTCAATTCCCATGAATTGTCATTCGCTCGAATCGCGTAATTTGCGCGAATAGTGCCGTAGGATGTCTAATCACGTTTTTACATTGACTTTACACTGTACATTGACTTAACATGCAAATTACTCACACTTAACGCTTCATCCGTATCTGGTGTGAATGCACCATGAAAAAACAAGTTACAATTTCAACAACTGTAGCCTTGTTCAAATAGGCTTTGGCTGAATGTGTGTTACGATAATGTCACATGACTCGCTTAAAGTAGGTCACACTCTGCCATGCAGTGAACTTATGGTATCGCACAGCAGACGATTGCTTTCTCACTCAGATGATGCAGAAATTATGTGAATAGTGTCCTTGCTAGCTAAAGGAAATCTGTGACAATTTAAATAATAGCTAACTTTGTGCCATTTGCTTAGTTTTATATAACAGAATCTTAAAATTCTGGAGGCACACAAAAGCAGCCTGTTTTTCTATTCATTATAACCACTTAAGGAAGTTAATAATGTAAATGGCATAATATGACTTGTTTAAATAGTTGATGCTCTTTGAGAGTTGACACAAAAATTGGAGCACTGTAGGAAACAGATTGCCTGTACTCATTTGTCCATTTTGACCCCACTCTTTCTCTCATAGGTGTGGAGGGTCAGTCTGTGGAGATCTGTAACACTGTAGATATAAGAGGTGAAACCAACCGTGAAATTGCAATGAGGATAACTTCAGATCTAAACAGCAAGGATCGATTTTTTACTGACCTCAATGGCTACCAGGTAGGAAACCCTATACTGTTTTTAATCTGTAATTCTGCCCTTATTCATCACATCAAACATGGTGTTTGTTTGGGCTGGGTGTTGATTCAGTTTGATTCTGATTCGGTAGTTCTCATTTCAGTTTCATTCAATTCTCAGTTTTTTTTTTGATTATCAGACCTGTATAGTAAACTATTTTATTTTTTGCTCAGGCCTAGTTTTGATGTTATAGTCAGACATTAGATCAGTCATTTTAATTAAATAGTGATTATTTAAATAACAAATATTTTTAGCAATTGAATAGATGTTTAATATTTAAAATGTGCATTGATTAAATTTAATAAAGATAATAAAAATAAAAAGATAAAGATAAAATATAAAGATAATAAAACTTAATAATAGATTATTATTTTTATTCAGCAAAGATGCATTACGTTGATTAAAAGAGTAACAAATTAATTTAATATAGTATTTTTAGACACATTTTGGACAGAAGCAGCACATTAGAGTTTTTTCTGAAGGATTGTGTGAATAAGAAAACTAGAGCACTTGCTGAAAATTCTGCTTTGCCATCACAGGTATTAATTAAAATGTAAAATATATTCAAATAGAGAACAGCTATTTGAAGTTGTATAAATATTAAACAATGCTGCAGAGTTTTTGTTTTTCATACACATACATCTTCCTGATCCCAAGCTTTTACAATAAGTACATGCATATATAAAGACTAATATGTATGAATATTAAAGAAAAAAGGAGTAATTTTGACCTTGTTTCCCTACAGTAAACAAATATCATAATATAATCATCACCCACTATTGCCAAAAAGCACATTTCTGTAATATGAACTCTTCATCACTGTTTGAAGAGTTGTGCTAGTGCTAATATTTTAATTGGTATTGTTTTTTTGTGTGGATATGTGTGTGTGTGTGCTGTTTGTACAGCACTTTGGTCTGCATGTGCAGCTTTATGAATAAATTAAAGGAAATGAATGAACAGAAGCTGCTTTTATTAGCTGGTCACACACTACAAGTGTGATGAAACCAAATATTCATCAGTGTCTGAAAAAAGATTACACAGCGGAATGAAAGTGAAGCACATTTAATTACGAGACACATTATGTTGCTGAAGTTAAAGAAACACTTCACTTTTTTTGGAAATACAGTGGTCCCTCGCTATAACGCGGTTCATCTTTCACACCCTCGCAGTTTCACTTTTGCTTTAAAAGCTAAAAAGTTGTTTGAGCCTTTTGCTGACAGCGATGAATGTTTGCGCATGAGAACAGGTTTTGATCTTTGGTTTCATTCTGTAATACTGGAATTATTTTTCTGTGAAAGTTTGAGCTGTGAGAGTGTTTAAACAAGAGAGAAAAGTGTGAAAATGTTCATGCCTGTCTGAGAAAAGTGTATAAATAGTGTAGTGAGGTGTTTTACAGCCTTAAAACATCTAGAATAATTGTAAAAATAAAGCTGACTACTTTGCTTATTTCGCCTATTGCGTAATTTTTAGAACGTAACTCCCTCGAATAACGAGGAACCACCGTAATCTCATTTTACAAGTCTCTTACAATTGATTTACTATTTTTCAATCCATTAAGCTGATCCCAGGGTCTGGCGGGAGCACTTTTAGCTTAGCTTAGCATAAATCATTGAATCAGATTAGACCATTAGCATATAGCTTTCTTACTTATAGCTTGATTCTTTTGTACTTGCATACTAAGACAATGAAAGAAAATGAATAGCTGCTATTTTATAGGTCGATACGGTTAGAAAATATGCTCTTCTCCTGGTGTAATAATAATCAAGGAACTTTGCTATTTTTGAGTATTTTTATAGCCATGTAGACCTAGAAAACGTACAATTTTCTGTTGGTCTTAATATACGATGTAACTTTAGAAGAGTCAAGCTTTTAATAGGAAAATTATTGAATTATTTATTGCTAATGGTCTAATCTGATTCAATGATTTGTGCTAAGCTAAGCTAAAAGTGTTTTAAAAACTGTTTAACTTTAGGCTTTTTCCCAAGAAAATGGGGTGTTCTTTTAAATACGTGATCTCAAATTGTGGATACAAATTGCTAGCTGAACTAATATTGTTTACTGGCCAGTAACACTAATCAACAAAGCAGTCTGCCGGAGTTAGTTAATTAATTCGAAGTGATTGTTTTGACAGTCTAGTTTGATTTCGTTTGATAGTGTCAAAATGTCTGGTTGTTTTTGGATGGCATAATGAAAATGTCAGTTTATTTTTCATTTCACTTGACAAATAATTAATCAAAAAGAAAAAAAAAGTTTGGAGTGTGCGCTGTAGGGCTGACCAAAACAAACAAGTGTCACTTTAAATCACTCTGTCATGTTTTCTTGACATGCTGGAGTATTAGCGTGGCATTTAATTAGCTGATAATGTTTCCCTGGTCTTGGCCGGGATTAAGAGCTTCTCTTCGGTCCAAACTAATTAACTGGCTTCACAAAACAAATGCCTCATGAATAAAAACAGTGGAATATCCAATCCATTTTTCCTCCAAGTCACATCCACACACACACACATTGGAGCTCATCAATTTACAGTGTTTTTCTTTCAGAGAAGTGTCTCCACATGCCCACACTCCATGTTTGCAATTGTCTGAACAAGGAGAATTTGGAATCTTTCCTCCCTGCAGTGTTCAAATTGCCTTGGGCTGTTTTTCCAGGTGCAGCCGAGGAAAACCATGGCTAAACTCCCCCTGCAGGCAAACTTCTACCCCATGACCAGCATGCTTTACCTGCAGGACTCCAGCGCCAGACTCTCACTGCTCACCGCACAGTCGCTTGGAGCGGCCAGCCTTAAGAGCGGTCAGTCTTCACTCACTCACAAGTGCTTCAAGCTTTCCTTTTGTTCAGAATCCTCAAGTAAACACTAATGGAGATCTTTGGGTTTACCCCATGTTTGTGAGAGGCCATCAAAGATCCAGAAGTTTGAACAAAAGAGGAAATATGTATTATGTTAAGGAATAATGGCCACACACATGCTTGAGTTAAAAAGCTTAGATATCTGAATTTTTCTATTACTTGAATATAACTATTCAAATGTTAATTGATGCATTTATAATGTATATTACCATTCAGAAATGTTGCGATAAGTGAGATTTGTTTAATTAATTAATTAATTTATTTGTTTATTCATTTAATATGAATACTTTTATTTAACAAAATTGCATCAAAATCATAAAAGTGACAGTAAAAATATTAACTTTTGAAAACATCTTTACAAAGTACAATTGCTGACAAAATATTAAGCAGACCAGCTTTTATCAGCATTGGTAATGATAAGAAATGGTCTAACTTTTACTGTCAAACTATTACTGAATTACCTAAAAATATTGTATGTACTATGGTATACTTATATTATACACATACATACATACATACATACATACATACATACATATATATATATATATATATATATATATATATATATATATATATATATATATATATATATATATATATATATATATATATATATGAGCAATATCACATCCCTGCTACGAGTGTGATATTGTGTTTAAACAGCAGTTCAACGGCATGATCATGTGTATAAAAAAAAATCTAACTTAAAAAATCCTATTTTTTTATGCCATTCATTCACATCTGCAGCTAATGGTCAGAGTAGCAGAAACAGTTTGCTAATTCACCAACGTCACTTTAGAGCTAGTGTTTGAATGATTCTCTTTAATGTCTAAAGTGATGACAAAACAGGTGATTTTGCTCACATTTTAATATTGTAAGACTGAAAGACATGAAATGCCATCAGTCTACAGAGATTTGGCAGTATTTCTCTGTTGCATTCAGGAGATCACAACAATGAACCCAGAAAAAAAAACAAATCAAAGAAAACACTACCAGATTACTGCGCAATAAATACAGCACTACAACATACAAGAGAGAGAGAGAGAGAGAGAAATTGACTTAGAATGTCACTTACCTGATTTATAATGATTTGATCAGCTGTAGTTTGAAATTACGTTGAGTTTTTCCCCCCTAATGGCCTATTATGCGTCTCTGTCACCATCTTGTGGCGGATGGTCAACCATCTTCGCTCTGCTCAGTATGACAGGCTAATGGCCGCCAATCTCTGAAATGATAAATATTTAAAATAGGCACTATCCTTATAAATTAACTGCATAGTTGCAATCTAAACAACTACATTCATTGTCCATACATTGTCCAACAGCTGAACTCTATGTGGGCGTAGTAATACACAAGGGTGAAGAGGCTGTACGAGTGCTGTTATTGCAGAATATCGCACGGCTATCAGCCAATCAGATTTGAGAACCAGACAGAATATATAAATATTTTAGTGCTGTCAATTAACTAATTAACCGCATTTAAAAGACTGAAACTTGTATTTTGGCCTATTCAAACGTAAAATGAATGTAAACGCAAGACAAAAAACTATTATAAATTATAAATATATAATTATAATTATAAATATGTTTATAAGAATTTTTGTTTAACTTGTAACAGATTTCTTCATGTAAACAACATACCTGCAATAAACCATCAAGATCCTCAAACTGTTGGCTTGACAGCCATATTTATTACAGAAATAAAAACACAGGCATGTAAATGACATTTGAATTTCAAAACAATCAATGCCAATAACAAACAAAAATGATTTCCATGTTGGGTTCTGACTGGACTGCAGAAAAATGCCAGAAAACAGGCGTTGCAAATATGGAAATTGGAAATTTATAATAATAAAGTAATGGATATAAACAATTGCACTCATTAAAGAGTTGTATTGCTGTGAGTTGAGAACATTAATTATAAAGTAGAAAGAATTTTGTTTAGTCCTCCTTTATATTCAGCCAGTTAAGACAGTCCAGTCTGTTGACGAAATCAGGGCACAATGTGGCCTTTTTCTTTTGAATGATGTGACCTGAGAGTGAGAACAGTCAGAATCACAGAATCAGCATATGAATTTCAGTGACAAATTTTGGTGCCACTGGTGCTACGACAAGGACGTAAGAAGGATCAAGGGGTACATCAAAGGCACCCACAGGTACGCGTTGAGTCACACCAAAGACTAATTCTTGCAGGGACTTTGGTCACACCATCTCTAAACATTTAATTCTAAACAACTTTGAGGGATACACCGTCGGCAATGTTTAGGCGTTTCTTGTTGCTAGGAAACACACACACACAAAGCGCGCGCGACTCCCTTCAGATTAATTAACATGTACGATCGCGTTCATCAAATTTGCTTAAACTAAGCGTTCTAAAGTATGGCTATATTGTACAAGCAAGGATTCTGACACAGCAACCTGAAGCAGACACTTTACGAAAGTTGCGTTTAAGGGAGGAAACACGTCAAACTAATGAAATATTTAAGGGCTCATGGAATCATAGCCGAAGAATGCGCTGTCCTCTTGCGACATCCTCTGCCACTTTTAGAGTACATTTACATGGGCACCAATACTCCGGTTTTAATATGATTAAGATAATACTCTAATTAAGAATCTACAATGTAAACACCGATTTTTGATTAGCTTAAAGAACCACCGAGTCACGGAATCCGGAGGTTTTTCTTTCCATTAGGCATGTGGTATCAAATTCCATTAAAACAAAAGTCGAAAGATTAAAAATGAAACATACAAAATTAGATGAAACTCTGGAGGAAATGCTGGATAGCTTGGTAATGCGACTTTAATTATTTTATACTTAAAACTTTCCTTCTAGAAGTCCTTCCTTGGTCTTATCCATACTTATTTGCACATTGAACACACGTCGGCCACAACAGGAAATAAAAAAAACCTGCAACTGCGTTAATTGCGTAAAAATTTTTTTACGCGTTAACACACTTATTTTGACAGAACTAATATATACATATATATATATATATATATATACATATATATATATATATATATATATATATATATATATATATATATATATATATATATATATATATATATATATATATCAATAAACTACTAATTAGCTGCTTATTATTAGTTAGTAAAGGTAATAGATATGTTTAGGTATTGGGTAGGATTAGGGATCATATTTGATAAGTGCTAATGAACAGTTAATATCTTAATTATAAACAGGTAATAAGCCAGTAGTAAGTGGTGTGAGTTGTTACTTAAACTAACGTGTTGTGAAATTATTAAGAACCAATTAGAATGATTTCTGATGGATCATTTGACACCGAAGATCAGATTATTTGAATGTGTTGATACATTAATGTTTTAAGTAAACTCATTCAACTAAAGTTAGTGGAACTTTACATTTTTATTTTGTACTACAACAACAAACAAGTAGTAAAACAAACAAATCTTAAACAATAACACCTAATTTCAACATTTAGTTTTCTTATTCAGTCAACACAGCTGCACAGTTTTAGTTCAACTGGATATGATCAGTTTTTGAGGTCAAATAACTTATTTTCTTTAAATACCCTCAAATATGAGTGCAATTAAATTAAAGGGGTAGTTCATCTAAAAAAGGACATTTCCTTCAATTTATTTAAAATAAATTAAATTAAGTTCTGAATATTCTGACGAGTGCTGGAAAAAAGAAGCCATTGACACCTCTGCATGGTCTAACAGGGTTGTGCCTATTCTCTTTATGAGTTATGGGTGTGTTTTGAGCATAACATGCATTAAACCAATCAAGAGTGTCATCTCTCATTCCCTTTAAGAGTCAGTTGCATCACGCCATGGCGCATTTGCTATTTACATGGCTGACTTTGTAAGTGGAAAAACTGAATGCTTCACTGGCGAGAAAACAGTTAAACAGACCATCTGCAGTGAGGATAAAGAGCGAGCCTCCTCCATTCGGCCTCTTTACTTTCCCTTAGTTTACTTTAACTCTTTGCTTTACTCCTTTACTTTCATGGATAAGGAAACAGTGTTGTTCGCACACCACTGAAGACATCCATTAGCCTACATATTTAGCCTAAAATTCTTCTTTTTTTTCAGCCTCACATGATTATGTTTAGTTATCTCACTTTAAAGGCATTGAAAAAACTATTCTTTGCCATAAACGTGAAATTACTGAGCCCACAGTACACAGTAGCCTAAAGAATTTTTAACAGAAAATACCAGAACTCTTCATATTTAAATTTACATATATAAAAAAAAATAAATATACATACATATCATGCTGTTGGAGGGATGCTTTGTGTTATAGAACTTTCAGTCACCGATTGCAAGATTTCTTGTGTCAGTTTATGTATGCTGGTGAACATGATATGCACAAATAACCTAAAAGGAGGAAAACCCAGTACCAAGATTTTCTAGTTTACTAGACATGTTCTCACTCATCTTGTTATGCTGATCACATAAAAGCACAAAACAGAAGCATTTATGTACTTTGCTTTTAGACATTTGGACCCTGCTGGGTATGCTGATGTACTCATAAAACAAAAATTACTTCAAGCACATCAATTTTTACAATATGCAGCTTTCCTCCCCTGGAAAATGTGCCAGCATCGTATTCTCAAGGACGTATACATTTTTATATTTATTCAATAAAAAGCTCCTTATAATGATGATATCCCTCTTAGATGAATAAATACCATGTGCCAGCCTAATGCTGCAGCAAAATTATTTGACAGCCTATCAATCAAACACACCAGTGACTAACAACTATCCTCCAAGGTTTGTTTAAATATACACGGCCTTACAAAAATAAATAAATAATAAATAAAGCACTGCTTCAGGTGAATTGGTGGTAAAAACACTCCACGGTTGACTATGAAGTGCTTTTGTCTATAAAATACAATCTGTCAAGTGTGGTTTTGTCTATTTTTATAAAAATAGATGGTGCTCAAACGTGAGATTCACACATGATTTCTGCATGTCATGAGTGAGTGTTTCGATGAAGTACGTGTGATGTCCTGCTAAAGTTCATTGGTGTGGTTTCCACAGGTCAGCTGGAGGTGATAATGGACCGCAGGCTCAATCAGGATGATAATCGAGGGTTGGGTCAGGGAGTGCTGGACAACAAGATCACCGCCAACTCCTTCCGCCTGCTGCTGGAGAAGAGGATCTCTGTGGAAGAGGTAATCAGGACGGACAGATGATTGAGCTAAAACAGAACTAATGTGCATTTATTAAAGCTTTGGCACATATGACCACAGCGGTCTGATCAGTCTTGGCTGGTTTCTGCAAAGTACGCTCACGGTGTGATTAGAACGTTCAGTGTTTGACCTGATCAGCTGCTAAATTCAAATCTTGTTTCCTGTCAGAAAACTGAGAAAATGGGGTAAAAAATAATAATTATTAGTTTGCTTACTAGAGGTGTTCGGTTATGATTATCATGCCATCGATTCGGTTCAGTTAGATTTTTCGGTGCATCATGGTGCATTGACGATAATTTCCATACACAGTGTTGAATTTTGGGGGGTGGCTATAATAAGCTGTCTGTATAAACACACACACACACACACACATGGACACACAGCACCACACTGTCTTTCATTCACACACCTTCACAAACATAGACAGCACCAAACAAACACACACACGCACGCACGCGCGCACACACACACACGCCACGCGCGCCTGCTTGCTCGCACGCTCGCTCGGGAATGATATTGTGAGACCGCCCACTCCTGTTAAGTTTACACCAGAGTTACCGACGGCTCCCGCGCTTTATTATTAAATTTATTCCCGCGCCGCATGAAATCTGGTTGGGTCCGGCGAAAATGCACAGGTACAGCCGCAGGAATGCATACAGCCGAGAGGAAAAGAGAGGGAAGGAAAAGTCACGCCAGCAGCCAAGAGGAAAGTCACGCCAGCAGGTGAAATGGGCCACAGAGAGAGAGAGAGAGAGAGAAATGGAGTACTTTCATTCCCTCAATCGCAGAGAAATAGGGGCTTCTGCTGTAAGTGCCAGTGAAAGACTCTCCAGAAAACACACACACAGTGAAATTTTTAAGTAGTTGGCGCCTGTAGTGTTGTAAATACCCGCGCTTGCCTCCCTCGCAACAGAGCGCATATGAGATAAATGACGTCAGTACATAATAACCGGTTATGATCATTACTGAACCGATACCGAATTGTCCGTGTCTGCATCGCGGTCCACCGAAGAAACAATTAATTTTGACACCCCTATTGCTTACCCCATTGGCAGATTATTGTGCTTGTTTTAAGGAAAAACTCACCTAATTTTGGCTTATTATTATATTATACTTTTTTTCAAGACAAGAATTTTTTGCTTGTCTTGAAAATGCTTCTTGATTTAAGAATTTTTAGATATTTGGACTAGAAACAAGAAGTAAGAAAAAAGTAGCAAACGCATTGCTTTAAAACCTTCATTAATGTGGATATACAGCATGTATAGCTAACACTACGCTAAATGAAGGAAAATGAAGGTTATAGAGTGTGTTGTTGATTGCAGAGCTTCTCTTTAAGAGAAAAAACCCCTGCAAGTTCTGAAAGAGCCTCAGCCAGGTCAGAAAAAGTAATGCAAAAGTAACTCAAAAGTAACACATTACTTACCACAAAAAGTAACTAAGTAACACAACTAGTTAGATTTTTGGGGAGTAACTCAATATTGTAATGCATTACTTTCAAAAGTAACTTTCCCCGACACTGTATATATATTTCAGTAAACATTCTGAGATTAATTTAGATTAACTTGCTTACCTAGAAGGCCTTTGGAATTCTACCACACCATGACAGTCATATTAAAAACCCAATATGTGCTAATGCAGAAGTGTTTGAATTCACATCCTTACATAGTTTCCAGATTTAAAATGAAACGAATGAGTCTGTGCTAATGCTTCACTGTCCTGTATTTGACCCAGAATGAGGCGACGGCGCCATACAGCTATCCGTCTATCCTGAGCCACATGTCGTACATGTACCTGAACCATCCCCTCATCTCAATGGCAGTCAGTCAGCATTTGGAGGCTCCATCTGTGGTTCCCTACAGCCCTCTGAAAGCCTCCTTCCCCTGCGACATGCATCTGGTCAACCTGCGCGCTATACAGTCTAAGGTACGTCTCTATCTTCTATTTCACATTCATAATCCTTAATGACCCCTCAGGCCTTACAAAACCTAGGCAGGCAAGATTTTAAAGGTCAGTTGTTAGGTTTTAATAACATGTGCAAATGCATGTTAGATCACACTCTTCAAGCCAGAAAAATAATAGCCAAGGATGCCAGATCTTGTCAGGAAATGTCTGTTTTTCTGAGTATCCAGACAACAAGGCAGCAGAGCCGCCCAATACCCAACTCTGTTAACCAGTATTCAACTGAATTAACAGTCTCCTATCAATATAGGAGTTGACTGAGAAAACCAGAGAGGAGCAGAAGCAGGAGGCAAAGTATTGATGATAAAGAAAGAGCAGAGTTTATTGAATAATCTTAGTTGTGTAGGTTCAATGCTCAGAATTTGTCTGACCATGATAAATCCAACAAGTGTTATTATAGAATTACTGCTTTACAACATTGTCCAGAGACAATACAGACTTTGAAATAGAGACATTCTCTCATCTCTTAGGCTTGAAAACAAGTGTCGCTTGAATTCACAGTCATAAGATTATAACATTAGGGAAAAATGAAATAATAATAATAAAGCTATAATTATAGGAAAATATTAATATTAAAATATAAAAACATAATAAAATGACCTATAATAATTATATAATCAATACTAATAATCAAATCATTACTAATGATCAATAAAAGGATATACTGAGAATTATATAAATGACTAAATGAATATAAACAAATGAAAATAAAACACAACACAAATGAATGGTTGCTTTATTGAAGCAACACACACGTAAGATTGATACAAGGATTCTCGGATCCTTAGTTAGATTCTTCGTGCATAAAGATGAAAAAAAGTTACATTAACAATGATGGCCAGATTTTAAAGTTGCTTGGTTGACTTACAAATGGTTGACTTCTTTATTTCACAATATGTTTATTTTCATAAAATTTTTGCATAAAAGTTCAGTCTAATTTTAAGATCTAAACAAAAACAGCAGACAGTCTGAATTAAAATGAATAATTATAATGAAAATATAATGAATTAAATCTGAATTAAAATGACGGAAGATAATAGCGTCTGGTTTTTCAAGTAATTGTAATTAGATGCATGTTTAATGACTATTAAAATGGTAAAGTTATCTTTTAATATTTTAGTTTATTATCAAAATGGTGTCCATTTCATTTGTACTTGCAGTCCTCAAAATAGAGCGACCCCTCATAAGTCTTTGGTGACCTCAGATTAGGAACTACTGTTTTCTTTGGCTGATATTGATCTACTTACTTTTGGTAATTTATTTGTTGATGTGATTACTTTTGGAAATGTATATTTAGATGCGATTATTCTTATCATTGCATCAAATTCAATTGTATCAGATTTTATAGCATTATTAATGTTTAATTTTGGATCTCTACTAAATCAATATTTAAGTTTTTTGTATTATATACTGATTTAGTTCTAACTAGTTATAGGGGAGGCTGTAGGCACCTTATGAGCGATATGTTTCATTGTTTGCTATAATGCCTCCTATTATCAAAGATTCTGACAATGACAGGATTAGTTCCCCCTGAAATGAAAATTATGTTATTAATTACTTGCCTCATTTTATTTCAATCCCCTGAGACCTTCTCCAGAACAAGGTTATAATAGTTTTGGATTTTTCATTAGTTTTAGTTCCGGTTAAAAAAAAAGATTCATTCGCGATCGCGATCACTAATACAGAAATAAATCCCATTATTTGGCACAAATGTGTTAAATAAACGGCTAAATACTGCTTGCCGTGCGCAGGTGCAGTCTCACCCAGTCATTCGGTCTCAGAGCTTGGCAGGTCTGCCTTGCCATCGTGCTTGCACTTGCTCTCTTGAATAATTAAGAAGCAGGGTCTTCTCATAGGATAAGAAAACCGATGCATCATCACTTCACTAGCAGATTCGCGATATGTCAGCTATTTTGACCCCGCCCCAAAAATTATTATAAACCCGGAAGATAAAATTAGCTGACAAAAGCTCAAAATTATCCAGTTTTCCCCCAAAATTAAAACTGACAAGTGATAACGTTGTCTAAACTGATGCTCAACACACACAAATCTGTTAAAGTTTCAAAAAAAGTACTCCAGGGTGTCTTGAACCTTTAAATACATTTTCAAAAATGAAAGTGAGGGAAGTTTTTGCTATAATTTTAGTTAGTTTCAGTTAGTTTTGTATGCACACAGTAGTTTCAGTTAGTTCTAGTTTAAAAACAAAAAAACTCTTGTTTTTATTTTTATTTCAGTTAATGAAAATGTTTTTAAATTTTAGTTTTAATTTTTTCGTTCATTTAATACCCTTACTACACAAATTTAGATATTTTAGATGCAATCCAAGAGCTCTCTCATCCTCTAAAAACAGCAGTCGTCCAGCCTGAGACATTCAATGTCCAGAAAAGGAGCCAAAACCTTTGTCAAAACATTCCATGTCACTTCACTGGTTCAACTGTAATCATTTAAAGCTCCAAGAACACTTTTGGGTGCCCCCCTCCAAATAATTGTAAAAACTGTCAAAAAGCAGCGCTTAGTAATTACTCACATTAAGCCCTGTTTGTCATGTATCAATAACTGAACATAAGGAGTTGAGAATGAAACAGCATGTGAAAGAGAAAACATTGATATTACGCACTGAACACCTATACATACGCCATCTATTGGATGTTTTTTATATTACATCAAATTAATAATTAAAAATTTTTTTAAAAACCTTACTCTATTAATAATCATGTAATAATTTAAATTGCCTCGCAGGCTGGATGATACTTCCTGATGGGCTGTTTGTGCACCATAGTTTGCACAACACTATTCTAGAGTGGTTAAAAGAGGAAACTGATAGCTGTTTTGGATGTACTGTAATTGGCTCACTTCCTAAGAAGACCACAAACATTACTGACCTCCAGATTGACTTTTGAGGCTTCCATTTCATCAGGCTGAATAGTAATATTCTAACATGACAGGATAAGAGAAGAACTGTTCAAAAGAGGGCTTTAGGACACTTGGAAAAATTTTAGGAGGATATGATTCATGCTGGCTTAAATGCTTAAAGGCTTTTTATCATGTGGAGTGCAATTTTCCTTGATGCTTGAGATAAAAGACTTCATTGTCATCTCAAAACATAGTATATCTTGAACTGGAAATGTCTGAAAACAACTGTCTGTTTCTGGAAATGGCATACGAACACATGACTTGAAAGTAATTTGAACGCTTTCATAAAAGCATAATGGGTAGTTATTCTTAACTCCAGAACTAATTACGTCTGAATTTAGAACAAGCTGTTAGAAATCGTCAGTTTGATTTTAATAGTTTGTGATGTGGCTGAGATTATTACAACTTTGTCAACTATGAGAGTGCTATTGAAAAATGGAAAAGTTAAAAACAAAATTAGATTTATTAATATTTTGTCAGGCTGTGAGTTATATTTGGACATTTTAAAGAACATGCAACAGATTCTTAAAGGGATAGTTCACCCAAAAATGAAAAACTACACACTATTTACTCGCCATTAAAGCCTGGTTTATACTCGACGTGTCCACAAGTTCGTTTGGGTGCATGTGGCGAATGTGACACCATCGTAGCGATGACGGATGTTCAGAAATTTGTGTGTGTAACACCTTTAGAAACTCAAACATTGGTCTGATGTGAACTCATTTAGGTTTCCTTTGAAGCTTTGTGGGAAAATGATGCATATATTCAGCACACAGTGCGTCTTAAGTAAATCATTTTTCATTTTTATTGTACAGAAGTGTTTACATTAAGTATGTAGTTAGCTTGGATATATACATTCACCGGCCACTTTAATAGGCACACCTGTCCAACTGCTCGTTAACACAAATTTCTGATCAGCCAATCACATGGCAGCAACTCAATGCATTTAGGCATGTAGACATGGTCAAGACGATCTGGTGCAGTTCAAACTGAGCATCAGAATGGGGAAGAAAGGTGATTTAAGTGACTTTAAACGTGGCATGGTTGTTGGTGCCAGACAGGCTGGTCTGAGTATTTCATAAGCTGCTGATCTACTGGGATTTTCACACACAACCATCTCTAGGATTTACAGAGAATGGTAAGAAAAAGAGAAAATATCATGTGAGCGGCAGTTCTGTGGGTGCAAATGCCTTGTTGACGCCAGAGGAGAATGGCCAGACTGGTTTGAGCTGATTGAAAGGCAACAGTAACTCAAATAGCCACTTGTTGCAACCGAGGTATGCAGAAGAGCATCTCTGAACGCACAACACATCCAACCTTAAGGCAGATGGGCTACAGCAAGAAGACCACATCGGGTGCCACTCTTGTCAGCTAAGAACAGGAAACTGAGGCTACAATTCACACAGGCTCACCAAAATAAAACAATAGATGATTGGAAAAATGTTGCCTGGTCTGATGAGTCTCGATTTCTGCTGTAACATTCAGATGGTAGGGTCAGAATTTGGCATCAACAACAAAAGCATGGCTGGTGGTGGTGGTGTAATGGTGTGGGGGATATTTTCTTTCCACACTTTGGGCCCAAAAGTATCAATTGAGCATCGTGTCAACGCCACAGCGTATTGTGAGTATTGTGGCTGACCATGTCCATCCCTTTATGATCACAGTGTACCCATTTTCTGATGGCTACTTCCAGCAGGATAACGCACCATGTCATAAAGCATAAATCATCTCAGACTGGTTTCTTGCACATGACAATAAGTTCACTGTACTCAAATGGCCTCCACACTAACCAGATTTCAATCCAATAGAGTGCAGCCAACAAATCTGCAGCAACTGTGTGATGCTATGATGTCAATATGGAGCAAAACCTTTGAGGAATATTTCCAGTACCTTGTTGAATCTATGCCACGAAGTATTAAGGCAGTTCTGAAGGCAAAAAAAGGTCCATCTAGGTACTAGTAGTACCTAATAAAGTGGCCAGTTAGTGTAAAACCATATATAAAACAAGTTTCTCATTTAAACAACTGTATTAAATGCAATCATTTTCATGGATTGTCCTCTAGAATTATCTACATCTTAGTTTTATATATAACTTATAAATTCATTAAAACTCCTTTGCTAATTAAAACAGACAAAGGTGTTTTTCAGGCATGGAGGACATTGATTACAGTTTATTAATTTATTCCTTTTTTTTGATGACAAAAACTGAGTTATGAGAGCTTTATGGATTGTGCAGATTGCTGTACTGTTTGTTTTTGTTGTTAATCTCTTGCTCTGGGTTTACTCTGATGAGAGATTCTGCTGAGCGGAGATGTCTGTATTAATATTATCTGGTTTTATTGTTCATAATGTCATGAAGGGACAAGTACAGATTCGAGAGCAAATTTTATGATGAATAATGACAGTTCGTAAAAACATTCTGGGTTCAGTACAAGTGCTATAGAAAATAATTTCCACACATTTTAGTTTGAAAAGTAAAGTGCACTCGCCATACTGTACGTGGGGGGAAAACACTCAATAACAGGCTGTTTTGAAATCCTAGTCAAAGATTTAAAGGTACGTCCTATAATTATGTGCTAATTACAAGAACTCAGGCATGACATTTTCAGAAATATGAATCATGTAAACATTTTAATGTGACATATTAGTTGTTATACATGGTTTTGATTGACATACAACAGCAGCAGTCTGCGGACTGCAAGACAGGGGCGTAACTTGAAGCTATGGAGACCCACGTGTCAAAACTATGTTGTTGGCAAGATGACCTGTACTTCAGTTATTAACATTTACACCTGCTCCACACCTAAACCCAACCATCACAGTTATTAACGTCTATACCGAACACAACCCTAAACCCAAACATCACAGTTATTAACGTCTATAACGAACACAACCCTAAACCCAAACATCGAAGTTATTAACGTCTATAACGAACATAACCCTAAACTCAACCATCACAGTTATTAATATCTATACCTACCCCAACCCTTAACCCAACCATCAGTTATTAACGTCTACACCTTCCCCAACCCTTAACCCAACCATCACAGTTATTAACATCTACACCTTCCCCAACCCTTAACTCAACCATTACAGTTATTAGCATCTATACCTACCACAACCCTTAACCCAACCATCACAGTTATTAACATCTACACCTTCCTCAACCCTTAACCCAACCATCACAGTTATTAACGACCCAACCATCACAGTTATTAACGTCTATACCGACCACAACCCTAAACCCAACCATCACAGTTATTAATATCTATACCTACCACAACCCTTAACCCAACCATCACAGTTATTCACATCTACACCGTCCTCAACCCTTAACTCAACCATCACAGTTATTAACGACCCAACCATCACAGTTATTAACGTCTATACCGACCACAACCCTAAACCCAACCATCACAGTTATTAATATCTACACCTACCCCAACCATCACAGTTATTAACGTCTATACCGACCCCAACACTTAACCCAACCATCACAGTTATTAAACGTCTACACCTTCCCCAACACTTAACCCAACCATCACAGTTATTAATATCTATACCTACCCCAACCCTTAACCCAACCATCACAGGTATTGACGTCTACACCTTCCCCAACACTTAACCCAACCATCACAGTTATTAATATCTATGCCTACTCCAACCCTTAACCCAAGTATCACAATTATTAACGTCTACACCTTCCCCAACCCTTAACCCAACCATCACAGTTACTAACATCTATACCTACCACAACCCTTAACCCAACCATCACATTTATTAACGTCTATACCGACCACAACCCTAAACCCAACCATCACAGTTATTAACGTCTACACCTTCCCCAACACTTAACCCAACCATCACAGTTACTAACATCTATACCTACCACAACCCTAAACCCAACCATCACAGTTATTAATATCTATACCTACCCCAACCCTTAACCCAACCATCACAGTTATTAACGTCTACACCTTCCCCAACACTTAACCCAACCATCACAGTTATTAATATCTATGCCTACTCCAACCCTTAACCCAAGTATCACAATTATTAACGTCTACACCTTCCCCAACCCTTAACCCAACCATCACAGTTACTAACATCTATACCTACCTCAACCCTTAACCCAACCATCACATTTATAACGTCTATACCGACCACAACCCTAAACCCAACCATCACAGTTATTAATATCTATACCTACCCCAACCCTTAACCCAACCATCACAGTTATTAACGTCTACACCTTCCCCAACACTTAACCCAACCATTAAAGTTACTATTATCTATACCTACCCCAACCCTTAACCCAACCATCACAATTATTAATGTCTACACCTTCCCCAACACTTAACCCAACCATCAGTTATTAAAATCTATACCTTCCCCATCCCTAAACCCAAAAAATGAGAGTAATTAACGTCTACAACTTCCCCAACCCTAAACCCAACCGTCACAGTTATTATTATCAATACCTACCCCAACTCTTAACCCAACCATCACAGTTTTTATTATCTATACCTACCCAAACACTTAACCCAACCATCACAGTTATTAACGTCTACACCTTCCTCAACCCTAAACTCAAATCAGTTTTTAATGTACAGTCACGAGCTAAAGAGGTCAGTAAGTTACAGGATAAATGAATGAATACAATACTATTTCTAATGAATTGGTTGTGGATATTTGCATAAATCTCCTGAAAACATTTGGTGAAAATGTTTTCTAGTAGGTATTTCCGCCATTTTGCCAACGACATCTCGTTGTGACATCTGGCATGGTTCAATAGGATCTTGATAACTGCAAGCTACGCCTCTAACTTGCTACAAGTTGTGCCTCTTCATGTTACGCTCTCATCTTGCATTACGGAGACAGATACACTTGGCAGCAGTAAAAATTGTACTATTTAATAATTACACTATTATAATTTAATGTTGTATAGTAAATATCATACATCCAGACCAATAGGTGTCAGCGTAATGTAATCAAAACAACTGAGTGAAGAAGAGCTAGATATTAAAAAACATTATATGCGAGTAATGACATTTTCAGACACCAAACAAGATTGGCAGAAAATTGATAATTGGCTTCTAGGAAAACTTTTGTAAGGTTGAAATCAGTGACCGAGTTAATTCTATTTGAATGGATATCTAAATGAAAATGGTATTTTAACTTCTCTAATGGGCGTTTATACTTATCTATTTTGTGCATAAAAGATGGAAATTTTAATTCAAACTGTTAGAGTTATGCATAAAATTCGACTTGTTTAATGTGGTGTGAAATAATGCTATAGCGCTTCCTTTTGATCTTTTTTATGAAGCAGACAATTTCTTCATTTTGCAAGCATTATTTCATGACACCGATCCTAAAATGTTAACAAACAACCAAACAAACATATATAGTAACTTATAAAAACCCAGTGCATTTTTTTGCTGTTAATGGGTCTAAAACAGGGGTGTCCAAACGTTTTCTTATGAAATCCCAAAAACCAAACTTGACTGAGGGCTGTGGGCCGAAGGTAAATATACCAACCCTTATTACATCGAAGTTTCCATGAGCAATTTCCTAATTTATTTCCTAATATTTAAAACTTGAAAACATTGCTTTAATATATATTAACTAATGCAGTATATTAAAATAATTATAATGAATTTATTACAGTAAAAACATCAACGATCCTATTAATAACACCATGGACTTCAATGCTGAATACACTAAGCTGCCATTGTCATGTGACATTGTCGTGTGACAGTATTTACATTTTTAAGAAATAATTTACAGAACAAACAAAGGCTACATTCAATTCAAAATGACGATCTCTGTCATATCTATTCCCCCCAGCATTCTCCTTCTCTTCTCTGGGACAGTGAGCCAAATCAAAGGTTAGCATGGTCAACTTTGGCCTGCGAGACCAACTTTGGGCATCTCTGGTCTAAATCATTATTCAGAAAATATTTTGTTTCTATGAAGTTACATGAATACTTGCATTAAAGTTACATTATTAATATGGTTTTAATATTTGACAATTTATTTGATTTTATTATTTGTTTTATTTCGTTTTTTATTTAGTTATTTAGTTAAAGTTGCATTTATTTTAATTACATTTTGCATAATTTATTCATTTGAATTTTATTTAATCATATTTTTGTATGAATTTAGTAATTATTATTGTGTCTTTGCCCAGTTTTTATTTATTTGTGTGTTCTTTTATTCTAATGTGTTTCATTTTAAAATGTTCAATTATTTAACGTTTCTTTAATCGTTTTATTATAATTACTTTCTTATTCACTTATTTTTTGTAAGAATTGTATTTATTTTACAGATGTGTTGTTGCACTGCATTATGTATTAATTATATTATAAATATTATTTTAAATATTATAAATTACGTGAGATCATTTTTTAACAGTCTTTATGAACTTTTAGGAACTTTTAACTAATGAAAACAAAACAAAACATACAAAATTATTTTAAAAATAAGTAAATAAATAAAAATTGTGAACAAGTTTATAGTTTAGCCAACGTTTAATTCAAAGATGCCCACTATGGCCCACGGGTTACCATTTGGCCTGCCATCCCATCTGAGGGAGTGAGAGATAGAATGGGGGGGATGGTTTATAGATTGTCATTTTAAACTTTACATAACCTTTTATTTGTTTGTTTTATTGTCAAGCTACTGAAATTAAAAGTGTCATCTTAAATTTCTTTGAATTAATCAGATTTACTTTAAAATGTACATACTGTATCCCGACAGATAGAAGGTAATGCAGAGACTTTAGGCACTTTTCCACTGTCGTGCCAAACAGTTCTAAGAACACTTTGGTACGGATATGAGTCCTGAACGGCACGGCACGATTACAAACTGTTCTCGGCCCGGAATTCTCGGCACGGTTAGACAACTGTCCCGACAGATTCTGTGTGTTGACGTCGCGGCTCTGTTGCCAAGCTACCTCAGCTGGCTCAGCGGAAGCGCGCTAGTCATCAGACATCCACAAGTAAACTACACTACATTTAATATAAAAAAAGATACAGGTTTATACAGAAGATACACGTTTTTAAAACCATATGCAGTCTATGGCAGAGAAGGGAATCACTATCCCCACCACATTCTTACAAACATATTTTATTTATTAAAGTTATTATTTCATTGACTTGAATATAATTAACAATGTATAATATAATTACTAACCTGTCATCTAAAATTATAAAATAGCATATTGTTTTATTCGTGGCTAGAGCTTTATTAATTTGATTGACACCCTAGGAAATGAGACCTTTACTTCACTTGGCTGGGCGTGAGTTTATTGAATGCAGAGCTGTATTTTGGTAGCACAAAAACTCGCTCTGATCCAGGTGAGAACTTTACCAACTACATGCACTGCTGATAGACTTTTTTTCTGCTGCACATTGAATAAAGACATGCTTAACATCATCGATGTCCACAAAGGTGAGTCAATTAAAGACAAAAGCAGATTTTGCTTGACTAGTATTCGGCATTGAACTGCACTGTGTTGTAAATGTGATTGTTTTTATTGTAATAAGTTGTCATTATACTGCATTAGCTAATAAGATTCAAAGTATTGTTTTCTATTTATTTATGAATATTATGAAATGAATTAGGAAATTACCCATGGCCAAATTTACTGTCAAATAGTTTGGTATGTTCATCTTCAGCCCATGGCTCTCAGTAATATTTGGTTTTGGGCCCTTCAAACCAAAACGTTTGGGCACCCCTGGTTTAAATGTTTATATTTCAACATGCAAAAGACTAAAACAAGGAAATGGCTTAAAGACTCAACATTGAAACGTAAGCAGTGGTTTGAGATCATTGAAGAAATACATATAATACATATAATTGTCATTTATGTTGAGGATAAAAATGGAAGGTTTGGGAAAAATGGTTGATAAATAGGGAATATAAAGACATCCCCATTTCGATAAAAGGTAATTGGAAGAGATATAGCACTCTTATGCGTTTGGCTTTCTTCTTTTTTTACTCTTTCTACATGCACGTTTATGTGTGTGTATATATATAGGTAATTATGTATGTGCATATTGATATGTGTATCTATGTGATGATATATGTCTGCATGTTTTTGTCTCTTTTTTTCTTGTTAAATTATTGTTCTGTATTGTAACAAATAAACTAAAAAAAAATTAAAAAGTTATTAAAAAATGTTTATATTTCAGCAGCACATTGGAGTAGAAACGTAATTATATCATTAATAAGTTTAGATTTAGACTGCCCTATTTAAAGTCTATTCATTTCAATAATTGAAATTCAATAATATGAAATTTATTATTTTTGCTTTCATTGATCAAAGATTCTACAACTTTTTGCTTTTGATTTGATTGAATGTAACATTACACATGTAAAAAAGATATAAAAATAGTGAAGCAGCCACTAATCAATACTGCATAATGCTTAATAAAACTATATAGAACTCCACATCTCAAACAATGCACACTCTATGCGGAAAATGTAACATCTCTGCTTCATAAAGAAAAGTGAAAAATAATTTCAGCCTTCCCCCATCAATCCATTGTAAGTGCATTACTGTAAACGCAATCTCTGTTTGCCGAAATGATTTTCAGCCCCGTCACATGCTGTCGATAAAGCCGAAGTTATTTGGAAGCGGGACGATTGTGCTGAGCTGCAGCTGATGAGTGAAAAAGCAGAAAGCGCTTGATAATTGGCCCAGTGTGAGCACGTTTGAGAAGAAACAGTGTTGCGTTGATGCGGCCTGAGGCTCTGTCTCTCTCTCTCTACTTTCACAGGAGGAAGGGGGAGCTGCGTCCGAGCAGGCGGCTTTGATACTGCACAGAAAAGGCTTTGACTGTGGCTTCTCCAATCGCAACACTGGCCTACTGTGTACCAGCACACGTGGCAAGGTAAAGCAGATCACGCGGCTTCACACGCACACACACTGCAACAATTCATAGGCAGAGGTCAAAACTGCTACTCAAAGAATGAATTCAGCCAAAAATAAAAATGATGTAATTAAGTACTCACCCTCATGTTGTTACAACGTCCTGAGGCCCCTGAGGTCTTCAGAACACAAATGAAGATATTTTAGGTGTAATCGGAGAACTCCCTCATCCTCCATTGAGAGCATGATTCCTGACTCGTTCAGAGAAACGTCCTCAAAACAGATTGAACACCTTCGGTGGTTCAATTGGAATATTATCAATGAATTAGAATACATTTTGTGGGCACATACAACAAAAATAATAACTTTATTCAACCCTTTCTGCTCCTCAGGGTCAGTATAGGGTGCACGCTCACAAGAAAAAACACTAGAAAAATCCTCAAAACTCCAAACTGGATTCCTGGAGGGCCGCAGCTCTGCATAGTTTTGTTCCAACCCTAATCAAACACAGATGATCCAAATGATCAAGGTGTTCAAGACTACTAGAGACTATTAGGTGTAAGTTGGAGGTGGTTGGAGCTAAACTATGCAGAGCTGCGGCCCTCCAATAATTAAGCTTGAGACCATTGCTCTATTTGATACAAAACAGGGGCACATCCAAATTGTACATGCGCCCTATACTGACGCTAAGAAGACGAAACTAATGAATAGTTAATTTCGTTTTACGTGCGAATAAAAGTATTTTCGTAGCTTGATAATATTCTGATTAAACCACTAAAGCATGTGGTCTGTTTTGAAGATTTTTTTTGTATTTTTACAGCTTTTAAGTGAGTAAAAATACTCATTATTATACTAGTTGTTTAAATACTAGGTAACATTTTATTTTCCTGTACAATTCATGCTATTAACAAACTATTAACTAAGTCTGTTAGTTGAGTTTAGGTATTAAGTTTCTGGACATAGAATATGATCATACTTCAGAAGTACCAAAAAGCAGTTAATATCTAGTTAATAAGCTTATACCTTAGTTCAGGGATGGGCAAACTCGATCCTGGAGGGCCGGTGTCCCTGCATAGTTTTGCACCAACCCTAATCAAACACACCTGCTTGTATCTTTCTAGTGATCTTGAAGACACTAATTAGGGTGTTCAGGTGTGTTTGATTAGTGTTGGAGCAAAACTCTGCAGGGACACCGGCCCTCGAGGATCGAGTTTGCCCATGCCTGCCTTAGTTACTAGGCAGGTGATAAGCCAGTAGTTAATCATGTAGATTGTGACTTAAAGGGGACCTATTATGCAAAAATCACTTTTATAAGGGGTTTAAACACAGTTGTGTGGCAACAGTTTGTGAATATAACCAGCTTCTAGTGGTAAAAATGTATTCATTTAAATTTTTATAATCACACTTTGTAAAAACAGTCTGCAGAAACACTTTGATTAACATTCTCCCTTTGTACATGTCATCAGTGGGGGAAAGCCAATAGAGATGATCTCTAGCTCATTAGCATAGGACGTTAGTCTTTGTTTTGAATCTGCCTCTACGCTGGCACATAGGGATTTGTAGCTCCGCCCTTTCTTGAAAAGAGGGCTTGGAGCATTATGCCAATGAATTTAAAGCGACAGTCACCAAAACGGCACAATTAGGATCAAAGCCTAAAAGGGGCAGTTTCAAAGAGTTATAAAACATTATTTGTGGTGTATTTTGAGCTGACACTTCGCATACACACTCTAGGAACATTAGAGACTTATTTAGATCTTGTAAAAAGGAGCATAATTGGCCCCCTTTAAACTAAAGTGCCACCAAGTACTAAAATAACCAAAACTGAAATAAAATAAAACAGAAATAAAGGTGGAAATATAAATAATAAAGCATTAAAAATAAATCAAACTCAAAAGTAAGGTATAATGTACACCCCTACTTTGTATTGGGCTGTTAATTAGCCTGCTAAGCTTCATTCTGTGAATACAACCACCTAGATGTACATTATCCAGCTTATTACTTGGCTACTTACCACAAAACTAAATAAAAAATAGACACAAATCATTGATCCGAGCTGTATGCAGAAATCAATGGGTAAATTACACCAGCTTCATGATTGATTAAGGAATTAATAAACTATTACGTAGCCCTGTAATAAGCAGGATAAAGTACGTCCAGGTGGTTGTTTTTGCAAAATAAAGGCCTTCAGTCTTATACAATAGTGCTCTGCTTTGCTGATAAACCTGTTGAGCTGTATTCTGTAAAAACAACCACCTGGATGTACTTTATCTCATACATGATATATATTGGAATGTTGTGATTGACCAATCAGGATCAAGTATTCCAGAGTGCAGTATAAAATATAAAATAAAGGCTAAATGACCCTCCAGCTGACCCTCCTGCGTGAGTTACTTAGAATCCATTGCGTTCTAAAGTTCCCATGGTGACATGTCAAGTTTATGACGTGACCCACCAGCCACATTGTTCTATGTACTGTATATATCGTATTTTGTTTCCTTTTGCCCTGTTTTGTAAATATTGACAAATGCTTACTGATAATGAAATTTCTGATTCTCCGATTCTCAATATGTGATAGAACAAATATTTTGTCTTTTAAACAGCTTAATAATTATTTTGTTATATGACGGGTAAAGGGCACCACCATTGTTGCTAGAAGACATACAGCTGCGATCAGAAGTTAATGAGAAGTATTGATATCATTTATTAAGTTACGCTTTAATTTATCAGCATCTACTGCTACCTCAACCCTAAACCCAACCATCATGGTAACCCTCTCCTGCAGCATAGTGAAGTCTAGATGGGATACAGCTGAGGATATGTTAATATGGCAGAATTTTTGTGACACTGTACAACAAATAATATTTTTACATTACCGTGAGAGATGGGTTTGTTTGAAAGCACAGATAAACTGTGATTTGACAAGCTCTGCACACCTCTTTCTGTGGCTCAGCGCTCGCAGTCAAATTAGAATTTTAACACTAGAACGTTCAGAGCGCACATCGTCAAATCACACCGGTGTGATTGTACGCTTCAGGGACCAGCCAAGGCTGATCACACTGGTGTGATCGTACACGTGAAAGGGTTAAAAACATTAATACACACTATAATACATGTAATAATTAAAACTCAAATCTCCAGTGATGCAGCACAGTGAAAATGCAGGGAGTTTGATAATCGTATTGGAAACACAACTTCAGTCTGAAGCTCAACCGGGGCAACGTTTCGACAGGTCACAGAGTCCCAGCGTTACGCTCTACACACAAATCAACTGCAGTTACTCTGCATATTAAGACGGGGACTGGTTTAACATCAAACAAAAACGCTACACTTCACCTCTACGCAAATAACGGAATGCCCTATTTAAAGAAAGAGTCCCTTAAGTGTATTAAAGTTGTTTACTTTCCGCTTACTTCACAGGCTTAGCTCGAACATGTCAGATATGCTAACCATCTCGCTTTTTACAAGTGGGAAAATCAAAGTCTAAAGCTGTGAGTCAATTCGTGCTTCAACATGCGACGCAAGGGCTCTAACTAACAAACCGTGTTTGTGTGTGTGTAGATTGATTTGGAGAAGCTCCTGACGGATCTAAAGGTGAAAAGCATCACTCCTGTGTCTCTGTCTCTGATGCACACGCTCAGTAGTGAAAGCAGGCCGCAGGAGATCAGCCTTAAAGCCATGGAAATCAGGACTTACCGCCTGGAGCTGAGCTGAGTTCATGCAAAAGAGCCACAAGGTTGTTGCCTTCAGCCAAGGACTCTGTAAAATAATTGTCAGCAGAAACCTTAAGCTTCACAGCAAAAGTGCAATATGAAATCTCCAAGAATTCCCAACCAGCTCTCTCAGGTTCTTTTAAACGCAACGTGACGCTGTTTATTTGTGATTCACTGTGCTGAGAGTTGACATTTTGCTCTGTGAAGAGTACAAGTTAGTTTTTTTGGGCTGGAAGTGTTGAACACAGTGGGGCCGGTGCTAGAATCACTCTCATTTCTCTGTTACTCTGTGAAAAGAAATAAGCACCAGAGAACTTTTGTTTGTTTTTAATCCTCACAATTCTCCAATGAAAATTTACTTTTTAGTTTTCTTTATTAGTGCTTAATTCAGTTTATTTTTATTTTGTTTATTACATTAAATGTGTGCTGCAGTCTTGACAACACAACAAGGAAACAACTCGGAAGATTACTTTTTATGCTAAAATATTAGTTTATTATAGCACAAGATTATACATCATGCTCCATAAAGATATTTTTATTTCTAAATATATATAACTATTTCTTTATAAAACTGAATTATTAGCAATATGTATTGCCGAAAAACAAAATTGACACCTATTTTTGATCCAGAGTGACATATGTTTATCTCAAACCATTTATAAATTGAAAAGACTTAGGAAAACTCACAGAAACATTTCAAGAGAACCAATAGTAAATAAGTCTTTGGGTTCTTGACATCATGGTTGCAGCACTATTTTTTTATTTTATTTTATAGATATATATTTTATTAGTGCTTAATTCAGTTTATTTTTATTTTGTTTATTACATTAAAGTGGAAGTGAAGCAGAAAGATTGAATAAATATTTTTTTGTATATATTAGACACACATCTGATGCTTGTATTTGCACCAGCTCCACGTCCACAACTTTACGCATTGGTAAATTAGACTGTTCAGTCCATTACTTTCACTGTATCTGTTCAGCTGAGAGAACGGAACCAACCCTGTGATGTCAGACACAGCGATATTCCAAGATGGCGCGCCCTAGCTCTAAAAACTGTAGTAAAACAAAACAGAACAAAAAAGTTTTGTTCTTCAAAATGGTTGAAGTAATCGAGTTTGTTTAATATATTTTCATTAAAGCAGAAACCAATTTATAAAATCATGCAAACTTGACTGACTGCTTCACTTCCACATTAAATGTGTGCTGCAGTCTTGACAATACCACCTGGAAGATGAATTTTTCTTTTAATGTGAAAAATGATCTGAATATTAAGTAAAGATCAGAAAAATCTCAAGATAACCAACAGTGAATCAGTCTTTGAGGTTTTGACATCATGGTTGCAGCACTGTTTCATTTTATTTTATTATCATTTACTTTATTTGAATGTTTTTATAGTAATTATTTCTTTATCTTTATTTTGTTTATTACATCAAATGTGTGCTGCAGTCTTGACAACACAACCTGGAAGATTACATTTTATGTGAAAACTCATCAGAATATTAAAGTAAAGATCATGCTCCATGAAGATAGTTGATATATTTAGAAAAACTCAATGGTTGATTAGTAATTTATATGGCTAAAAAAAGAAACTGACATCTATTTGTGATCCAGGGTCTCAAGTGTTTATCGCAAACTATTAATAAATTGAACAGACGTATGATAACCCACAGGAAAATCTCAAGAGAACAATAGTGAATCTTTGGGTCTTTGGGGTTTTGATCTCATGGTTGCAGCACTGTTTTTATTTTATTTTATAGTTATATTTTATTAGCGCTAATTTATTTTTATTTTGTTTATTACATTTAATGTGTGCTGCAGTCTTGACAACGCAACCTGGAAGATTCATTTTTCTTTTAATGCAAAAAATCATCAAAATATTAAGTAAAGATCATGCTCCATGAAGATATTTTGTACATTTATTAAAAATAAAACTGAATGTTTGATTAGTAATGTGCATTGCTAAAAAAAATGATACTTATTTGTGATCCAGAGTCACATGTTGATCTCAAACCATTTATAAGTTGAAAAGACCCACAAGGAAATCTCAAGAGAACCAATAGTGAATCAGTCTTTGGGTTTTTGACATCATGATTGCAGCACTATTTTATTAGTTTATTTATTTATTTTTATTATTATTTTAGTTTAGTTTTAACTCACACGTGTGCCTTATTCTTACAGGGTTGGGGTTGTCTTAATGAACATAAATTTAAATACATTATTTTTAAATGTTGATTATCATCGCTATTTTCATTGTTGATTACAGCATAACAAAACACTACCGCAGATGGTTTTTGATAGTAATCTTTAAAGAACTGTGCATCTTTAAAAATCAAGCAAAATGCATATTTTGGAATGCAGGTCATGGTCTGTATTGTGTTGTGTTGCTTTGCTTTCTTTAAAATGTCCCTTGATCATTTTACCAATGCAAATGACTGCAAGAATTTTGTGTTTATCACATTCATTAAAATGGACCATTCAAAGGGATACTTCACACAAAATCCCAATGTGCTCCATCTCAAGTGGAACTAGACCTTTAGGAGTTTCTTTCTCCTGTTTAACACATTGGGAGATATTATCGGATAACCACTGACTTTCATAGTAGGAAAAACAAATACTATAAAAAAAAAAGTCAATGGTTACTCATTTCCAACATTCTTCAAATTGTCTTCTTTTGTGTTTTTGTGTTAAATATACAGTTGAAGTCAGAATTATTAGCCCCCCTTTGAATTTTAAATATTTCCCAAATGATGTTTAACAAAGCAAGGAAATTTTCACAGTATGTCTGATAATATTTTTTCTTCTGGAGAAAGTCTTATTTGTTTTATTTCGGCTAGGATAAAAGCAGTTTTAATCCATTTTAAGGTCAGTATTTTTAGCCCCCTTTAAGCTATATTTGTTTTCGATAGTCTATAGAACAAACCATCATTATACAATAACTTGCCTAATTACCCTAACCTGCCTAGTTATTAACCTAGTTAAGCATTTAAATGTCACTTTAAGCTTTATAGAAGTGTCTTGAAAAATATCTAGTCAAATATTATGTACTGTCATTATGGCAAAGATAAAAGAAATCAGTTATTAGAAATGAGTTATTAAAACTCTTATGTTTAGAAATATGTTGAAAAAAAATCTCTCATTTAAACAGAAACTGAGGGACAAAATAAACAAGAGGGCTAATAATTCTGACTTCACAGAGTATATATTTGTCCTCTTTTCTGTCTTCATTTGTTAATTGTATTCAGTCTGAAGGATTGTAAATAGGTTTTTAGTAGCAACAGAAATTCACCAAAGGTCAGTGGGATTCCTGCAAAACGCACTTAAGAATGTTTATTAAACATATCATTCCATTGCTTCCAGAGGTAACTATAATTATCATAGAAAAATTAATATATTAGTATATATAAATATGCATATATTTATATCAAAAACAATCTAAATTGACGTTAAAACGGAAGGGGTGTTTAATTGTAAAATATCTATTATGGTTATTATAAACGTGTGATTGTGTGTGAGGCTTATGAATGAAAATGATCTTTTTATGACACAACTGATCTATGCAAATGTACATTTTTGTCTTATGCAACAGTGATTCTTTTTTTAGGGTTTATTTCAAAAATCGCAGATTCCTGTTGTCACAAATACTGAATGTTTTCTTCAGAATCATTTTTCTTTATTGTAGGATGTTTATATCTTGAAGGGAGAGCTCATTCTGTCTTTACTCTGGGTGTTTTTCCTTCTGTCTTTCCTTTTTTCTGTATGAATCAAATGTGAAGGATCATTTGTTAACTTGCTACTGTGATTTTTTGGAATGTTAATCGAGTTGATTCAGCATTGTTTTCTTTATTTTTGAATGAAAATGTTGGCTGACGTGTGGCTCTGTTGGCCAGTCAGAAGTGCTGTGATCACTGTATTTTAACTAGCTGCTTAATTCACACTTTTATGACCAAATTGGTCCGTGACTGTCGTGAATCAGGATAATGAAAGCAGGACGATGCTTTCCGACCCTGTGAGAGAATTCCTGTTTTTCTGTTTGTTTGTTTTTTAATCTTAAAAATTGTGGCGACTATCTGAAGAGGGCATCTTTTTACCAAGTGTTGCCAATTACAGTTTTTTAACCAACGATGAGCTGTCTGTCTGTCTGTCATTTGAGAGGAATGTTTCAGAAAAAAATAAAGTGTTGACTCTTTTAGTTAGTTTGGATTTCTTTGGAAAAATGCAAAAAAATGCATTGTTTTTAGTAAAGGAACAAAAATGTGAGTATTCTTAGAGGTACCATGAAATTAAAATAAATTTTTTTAGATGTTAGTATCACTATTGTTAGTTTTTAGGATATCTATTAGCTAGTTTGCTCCGAAACAGTGACAAAATTTGGATTTAGAAGATATAAATCTGATATAAACATGTAAAGCTTGTAGCTTGTCACGTCAGCCTAAATGGATCAACGCTTTTATTCACATCACCTCATACTACAGTTTTTCATCACATCATAACCAATCAAATGCTCTCTTCTATCAGACATGATTTGATGCACTTGAGCTCAACCTCTCTCATGGAAGAGCAGTCATAAAGCAAAACGTTATTGGTGGTTTTATAAAAAGGGGAGGAGCTACACTATGCCCCACCCTCTCTTTATGTCAAGATTACGAAGAGACAAACATCAAATAAAAATGAACATTTCAAAGCATTTCACGGGACCTTTAAAATGTTTGGGTGAATTATGTTTTTGAGAAGACCTTAGTTATATTCTGAGATTGTATATACACTTGTAAATTTCATAGAGTATATACATGTCATCGGGAAAGTATTCATAGCGCTTCACTTTTTCCACATTTTTCTATGTTACAACCTTATTCCAAAATGGACTAAATTAGTTTATTTCCTCAAAATTCTACACACAATACCCCATAATGACAAAATGAAAAAAGTTTTTTTTTTAATTGTTGCAAATTTATTAAAAATAAAAAAATATGAAACATCACATGTACATCAGTATTCACAGCCTTTCCTCGATAATTTGTTGATTCACCTTTGGCAGCAATTACAGCCTCGAGTCTTTTTGAATATGATGCCACAAGCTTGGCACACCAGTCTTTGGGAATTTTTGGTCATTTCTCTTTGCAGCACCTCTCAATCTCTATCAGGTTGTATGGGAAGTGACAGTGTACAGCCATTTTCAGATCTCTCCAGAGATGTTTAATAAGATTTATGTCTGGGCTCTGGCTGGGCCAATCAAGGACATTCACAGAGTTGTTGTGAAGCCACTTCATTGATATTTTGGTGGTGTGCTTTGGGTCATTGTCCTGCTGGAAGATGAACCGTCGCCCCAGTCTGAGGTCAAGAGCACTCTGAAGCAGGTTTTCATTCAGGATGTCTCTGTACATTGCTGCATTCATCTTTCCCTCTATCCTGACAAATTTTCCAGTTCCTGTTGCTGAAAAACATCCCCACAGCGATTTGCAACAATTTCAAAATCTTTTTTCACATTGTCATTATGGGGTATTGTGTGTAGAATTTTGAGGAAATAAAATAAGCGCTGTGAATACTTTTCAGATGCACTGTACAAAGATTTGTCTTCAAAAGAAAAAAAAAAAAAAACGAAAAAGAATTTTTTTGTATCAATAAAAATGTAAATGCAGTTATAACAATATTTAAGTCTTTTTTTTTTTTTTTTTTTTGGAAAAATTTATTTTGAGAAAGACACATTTTTGAGTTTCTATTAAGATATGTAGGTTTAGTTTTAGAAATATTCATATTTAATGGTTCTTATTAAGTCCCTATGAACCAGAAGCTTACGTATTGTGATGCAGTTCCTAGAGAAATAGTATTTTAATTGAGAAAACAGTGTGTTTGGCTTGTTTTTTCTACTGCGAGCTACAATGGATGTAGTAAATTAGGCATTTCATTCAGTAAGATAGCGAAAAATATTTGAGGAGAGTTATTACAACCTAACAAGCTCCCCATTCTCACCATTTCTGTTTGTTGTCAAAAGTGTTGAAGCAGCATAGTTATGTTATACAAAACCTGACAGTTTAGCCCACCCAATTATTTTCAGTGCTTTCAAAAGTAGAAAGTAAGCAGTATCTCTTCTAAATTAAATAACTCTTGTATATCCTGTCAATAATATTATAAACTGCATTTCTTGAATCTTCTGTGAACAAATACTAGATCAAATCATCGTCAATGTAGTGCAAATGAGCGCCGTGTGGTTACGTTTTTAAAGCTGATCGGGCATGCGACCACGCAAAGGCTGCGCAGGACCATACTCGTGCATATGACGCAGAAGTACAAATCAGCCTTAACAGAGCGGGGTCACGTGACTCCACAAGTGGTAGGGATATTAACTGAAAAAATTGACTTGAAAAAATTTATTGATTATAGATTATAAATTATACAGATTTTGATTATTTTTCGATTAATCACCCAGCCCTAACCCATTGGCACCTAGCTACCAGCATTCTTCAAAATATCTTCTTTTGTGTTCAACAGAAGAAGGAAACTAAAATAGGTTTTGAACAAGTGAAGGGAAAGTAATTGTTGACAGAATTTTCACTTTTGGGTGAACGACCCCTATGAAACATAAGAGTTCAAAAGTCTTGTAATAACACTCCTTTTTCCCCATGAGCATTTCAACGAGTGCCCAATAAAGGGTTAAATAAAACATGTAAATGCAATCAAAATTATTTTCTCATTAATGAAACGTTTCTGATGATATATTATGTGGTTATAGTTGTTTCGAAACAATTCTTTGCAGTAAAACTCTTTTGTTTCATGGTAACTCATAAGGTTTTGTGTTCTTTTTAACCTTTTCCATGCGCTTTATGATCTTCTCCTCTTCCTTTCTTTTTTCCAGCTCTGTCTTTTCCATCTCTTCCTCTCTTTCCCTTATTTTCAATTCCTTTTGCCACTAAAAGATTTGAAATAGATTATTAGCAACTCTCTCTACTCTTTTATTATAAACTCATTGAGACACATTAACAACAACAAAAACTCTCAATACTAAAGGTAACTTAGATTGACACCCAGTGGTTGAACTAGGTATTGCAGTTCAAATACTAAACGACTCCACTCAAACGCAGGTTCCAAGACTGACGACACCAACATGATAGAGTGTGCATTATTATGGCGCCTACACCAACTACACAAGGTAAAGGCATTTTAGTTCAAACAATCACCGGAAACTTCTAATTTACAAACGGTTTCTATTTCTCTGAACAGCAGTATAAACCACTACAGATCACCTCAGGTACTGATTATGTGCTTTTTTTCAGTGTTAATGCTACCAATGTGAGCTTGAATATCATTTTACATGACATTTATTGCCTTACTGAAAGCAGCAGCAGAACGTTTACCTCAGATCTTGAAAATAAAAGTGCAAACCAACTGGACTATTCACTATTCATGAAAGGCTGTATTTAAATGTTTCTGTCATGTTGTATCCATGGGCGTTGCTAGGCCTATTTTAGGGGGGCTGTGACTCCCCTGTTTTTCTACTCAGCCCCCCTGAAACTTTTGCGATTAATAAATTATCGTGTCAGTCCCCTTTAAATTTGATATGAAAACAGCGGAAGAATTTGGCTCAATTTGATCAGCAAACCACATGTATATAAAATTGTTTATATATATATATATATATATATATATATATATATATATATATATATATATATATATATATATATATATATATATATATATATATATATATATAAAATTGTTTTTGTTATTATTTTTTTTATTATTATTATTATTATTATTATTATTATTATTATTATTATTTATTTTTATTTTTTAACCTCAGGAGCTAAGCCCCTCTAAAATGAAAATCCTAAAATCGCCCCTGGTTGTGTCTGATTGCTTATCACTTGAAGTGTTGTTAGTACATTGGCTGCATCCGAAATCACATACTTCCATACTATATAGTACGCTTAAAACTGTTTAAAACTAAATTCGAAGATCAGTATGCGAGAAGAACCCAAACGAATTACTACTGGCGAGATTCTGAAGTGTGCATCTGATGGACGCTACACTATCCCATGATGCCCGACAAAGGAATTCATGAATGGGAGTGAAGCGACGCAACTCACGTGGGTAGGTCACATGATAATGACAAAATGGCGGATGTAGTAAATCGAGTTCCATTCATACTGCTCACATTCATTCAGTATAGAAAGTATTTTTCTAACAGCCGAGTAGTACATTTAAAATCAAATGCAGTACCTATAGAGTAGTAGGCTTTTCGGACACAGCCATTGTGTTACAATGTATGCTGCTCAGCTAATGTTTAGATTGTTAATAGTTAAATTATACATGCTACTGTTCTGCAGAGGTCACATTTATGTACATTGTAGGAGCCTTCAAAACTCAAATGAAATAAGGTGTGTTTTCCACCAAGGCAACACAGAGTGCTGAAATACAATTGGGTAAAATGGCAGTGGGCAGGTTATATAGAGACCAAAACAAAGACAGACTTTCTGACACGGAAAGCACATTTTCAAAATAACTGACTTCATCGTTGTTTTTCAGATAAACAAGAATGCTCATTGGCTTGTTTCGTAAATATCTGAAAACATGTTATGGTATTTTTAAGATTCGGTCAAAAACAGCACCTTTAACCTAGTTATAAACACTTAGCATTGTGGCTAGCTGACTGATTACTTAGACTCAAAGGGAATTCAGTACTTACTTGATCTTCCACAACTTTAATCAGATCGAGGTCAGTCCTGGTTCTCAGGTCCATATGAGAAGCTCCATGTTGACCCTGTCTGAACACACACGATACATATTTGAAATAGAAAAAAAAATGAATAAAAATCAGCGCTGTGGAGATACTGTGACATGGCATTTTGATGTTTAATAAAAAGTTATGTGTAGAAAATGATTACTACCCTAAGACTCCCACTTAAACCTCATTTAGTGGAGCAAGTTTATATACCAAATGTTTTAACACTGAATGCATATTAAAATATATTATTCAAGGATCACTATGAAGCACCAAAATACTAAATAATTTAATACTTATACTTAGCCTCTATTCAAGACATTTTATTCATCTATCAACAAGAAATGATTTAACATTTAAAATGCCATAATATTTTGCATCATCAAATTTTCCTCTTATCTTCAGCATATCATGGGCATGAGGTTTCATTGTTTCTAAAAGGTTTACCTGTCTTTTGTTCCATTACTCATAACCAACCCAAACAATATACCATTTTAAGCTAAAACTGTCAGTAAAGTCGTTTTGTTAAGCTTTTCAACATGAAAACTTGTTAAAGTATACTTTAAGATCCCACAATGAGATTTGAAAGAGTAAATAAAGAGAAAACACCAGTGAAAGCACAGTATGTGACAGTGGTAAAATCTTTAAAAAACAGTGTTGATGTTCTTAGTAAGTATTAAATATTAGCCTATGGATATATACAACTATATACATATAGACAACTAGTAAATAGGTCCTATTATGCTCTTTTGCAAAGTCTCGATTCTGTTTGAGGGTGTACAAAAACATGCTCTCATGATTGGTGATTGGAAAAACATTATTGTTTTTGCATAATTTTAATAATCACAATACGTTTCTCCACAGACTGGCACAAACAGCTCAATTAGTTCTGGGTTAGATGAAAGCCCACCTTCCAAAAAATAAATGTGTTGATTGATTAGCTGTCCCAGTGCAAGGTGATTGGTGAATGGCTTAGATATTGTTTTAGAATTGTTACCTACGCCGCTTGACAAAGATGAATACATTACTTGTCAGTGATGTTTTTATTGCTTGTTTAATGTTGTCACTTGTTTTAATTGATTAAAAAAAGTTTGATTTGGTTTGAATACATGTATGTACTAGCAAAACAAGATTTCACTGGCATTGTAAGGTTTGTATAATATACACTAATGTTTATGAATATTCATTCTTTCATTCAATCATTTTCTTTTTGGCTTAGTCCCTTTATTAATCAGGGGTCGCCACAGTGGAATGAACCGCCAACCGCCCTTCCAGCCACAACCCAACACTGGGAAACAGCCACACATGGTTGCATTCACACACATACACTACAGACAATTCAGCTTATTCAATTCACCTATAGCACGTCTTTGGACTGTGGAGGAAACCGGAGCACTCGGAGGAAACCCACACCAACACGCGGAGAACATACAAACTCCACACAAAAATGGCAACTGACCCAGGCGAGGATCGAACCAGCGACCTTGTTGTGAGGCGATCATGCTACCTACATAATCTGATTATGTGTGTTATTCACAACAGATAAACACTGTTTATGAAGCTGTAACATCTACACTATTCTTCTCCAAGTTAAACTACACCTTCATGAAATGAGTATTCTTGTTGTAAATCCAGCATGCTTGAATCTCTCCAATGCAGTGCAGGTTAACATGGTGGCATCTATCAGCCATCATAGATCAACTAATATAACTATTTTTATTCAACAAAATACATGTTCTTACATTTATATGAATCGAAATTTTAAATATTTCACAATATGATCAATTTTAGCTGGGAATATTGGTCAAAAGGATTTCACAGACTCTGCACACACCAATAATAAGGCATGATAGTGGTAACCTTATTGTTGCTTTGCCTGTCCTTATCCCTAAACCATCTGATTTTCCGTAGGCGGAATTTGGGCTTAGTGAAATCATTAAAGGGCACCTATGATCAAAATCAACTTTTGTAAGCTGTTTGGACAGAACTATCTGTATGTATAGTGTGTCCACTGTCATACTGGAGTGATATAAACCCAACAAGTCTCTTTTTTAAGATTAATGACATTAAAATAGGACCCAAATCCCAGTGATTTTGAGGCCCACCGCAACGTGACGTAGGACAGTGGTTTTTCCTGCTTACCGAATTGATTGACATGCGCTATGTTTCTATAATAACATGTATACACATGTCCACAGAACATTTTTAGCAAACAAACTGGAATTAAAATATTTGTTAGAACTCTCTGTGATTTTTTAGAACTTTTATAATTTTAAAAGGGTTTTAAAACAGAGCATGTTTAATAAGGGAGTAAAATTGCTATGTAATTCTCAACCACTATAATCACCACAGCCATACAGTGTGTGTATGTGGGGCGACGCAGTGGCGCAGTAGGTAGTGCTCTCGCCTCACAGCAAGAAGGTCGCTAGTTCGAGCCTCGGCTGAGTCAGTTGGCGTTTCTGTGTGGAGTTTGCATGCTCTCCCTGCGTTCGAGTGGGTTTCCTCCGGGTGCTCCGGTTTCCCCCACAGTCGAAAGACATGCTGGTGAATTGGTGAATTGGGTAGGCTAAATTGTCCGTAGTGTATGTGTGTATGAATAAGTGTGTATGTGTTTCCCAGTGATGGGTTGCAGCTGGAAGGGCATCTGCTGCATAAAACAAATGCTGGATAAGTTGTCGGTTCATTCCGCTGTGGTGACCCAGATTAATAGAGGGACTAAGCCGAAAAAAATGAATGAATGAATGAATGAATGTGTGTGTACTGCAAACGACATGTGTGAGACTCATCATTTCAGAAAGGCTTGAATAAACACCACAAATACATGAAATAAACTTACTTTTGACTAATGAACTGTATTTCAGCTCATTTCCGTCAACATTGGGAAAATAAGGCATTATAAGATTGACATCTTTAGATGTTATTGTTATTGTGTATATGTCTGTTCAAACATGCACCCAAAACCCAGACTTTCGCTGGGTTTTGAATCTGTTTACAGAATCTGTTTGGGAAACAGCGTCTATTTATCACTATGGAGTGCGTCAGCTGATAGTCACGCACAGCTATATAACTGTTTTGAGGATTGCATAGGAGGGGTGATGGCATCTGTAATGAAAAGGGAATCGCACCGTTTTTATATTTATTTCAACATGTTTTCATGCGTAAATAAAATGATAGCACAGAACAGACCCACATTTAAGAGCAAGGGTGTCCCCTGGTGGTTCGGCGGTATAGGTTGCGTATAGAGAGGATCGGCTCTTTAAAGTTTCTTGACACCCTTCATAGAAAGACTAAAAACGGGAGAAATACGGGAAAATACCTTTACGGGATGATGAAAGGATAGAACTGTAAAATATGGGAGCATCCCGGGAAAATGGAAGGGTTGACAGGTATGTTTCAGCTTCATCTGAGTCTGTCTCTGTCGCTGATGGCTGTAACTTTACAGACACATTTTGGAGACACCAAAGGCTTATCTTACATCTTGTAAAAGGGATAAAATAGGTGCTCTTTAAATCGTTGTAGTCCAAATGAGCAATTCGTTGTAGTTCTTGAAAATAATTTTTTTTTTTAAATATCTCCCTTTAAAGTGGACTTTGAGAATTTATATCTTAGTATATGTTTTATACTTAAACCTTAAAAGTACACACTGACTACATTTAAAAATAGGGAAAAAAGCACAATAGGACCCCGATAAAATTGTAGCCGAAAGAACTACAAAAACTTGGTACTATTAAACTATGTTATCATACCAGTTGTAATATTTAAAAGAAAAGGCCAATAACCTTGGTGTCTTGCAGGCGTCTTTAGTAAAGATGTGGGGTGTGTTTGACTCTGTCCGCCTTCTTCCAGCCCAGGCTGTGAGTTTGGGGGGTTTTACTCTGTGCCGCTGGTCAGCAGACTGAGCACTGAATTGAACTGGAGGGCAGATTTCGGAAAGAGCATGTGCCAAACGCCTAGGGATCTGTTTGCTCACTGCACATACACATGCATTATCTGTGCGTGAACTCCTCATCCTCTCTCTGTGCTTCTCCAGGAGCCTTTTATCACCCTGGAAAAAAAGATAATAACAGGGAAAAAGTGCAGGTCCTATTGATCATACGAAGGCTTGAATTAAGATTCTGTTCTTGACTCGTCTGATTTTATGGGGGGTCAGAGTTTAATGCAGTGTTGCAGTAGATGAATGTTTAAAAGCACTACACTGTGCTTTAGTGTTTTGTTCATATTCAGATGTGCTTTTTTTTCTGATGCCTCACGAACTCTCTATTATCATGTCACCTCAGTGTTGGACATATTACAGCTTTTTTATATTTTAGACAGAATCTGCATAAGCCTCATGCATTATTCATCTGGCTTTTTTTTTAGTTGCTTGTTTGTATTTTGTAGATAGTGCTGTAAAGACTCCATGAATTTGCCGTGAAGCTCTAAATTGAGCTCAGGTACATTCTGTTTCCACTGATCATTCTTGAGATGTTTCAGCAGCTTAATTGAAGGTCACCTGTGGTAAATTCAGTTGATAGGACATGATTTGAAAAGGCATACACCTGTCTATACAAGGTCCCAGGGTTGTCAAAGCACAAACCAAGCATGAAGACAAAGGAATTGTCGGTAGACAAGACAGGATTGTCTCGAGGCACAAGGCAGGGAAGGTTACAGAAAAATGTCTGCTACTCTGAAAGTTTCAATAAGCACAGTGCCCTCCATCATCCGTAAGTGGAAGATGTTTGGAACCACCAGGACTCTTCCTAGAGCTGGCCGGCCATCTAAGCTGAGTGATCGGGGGAGAAGGGCCTTAGTCAGGGAAGTGATCAATAACCCGACGGTCACTCTGTCTGAGCTCCAGCGTTCTTCTGTGGAGAGAGCAGAACCTTACAGAAGGACAACCTTCTGTGCAGCAATCCATCAATCAGGCTTGTATGGTCAAATTCTCTGGTCTGATGAGGCTAAAATTAAACACTTTGGAGTGAATGCCAGGCGTTACATTTAGAGAAAACCAGGCACCGCTAATACCATCCCTGCAGTGAAGCATGGTGGTGGCAGCATCATGCTGTGGGGATGTTTTTCAGCAGCAGGAACTGGAAGATTAGTCAGGATAGAGGGAAAGATGAATGCAGCAATGTACAGAGACATCCTGAATGAAAATCTGCTTCAGAGTGCTCTTGACCTCTGACTGGGGCGATGGTTCTTCATCCAGCAGGGCAATGACCCAAAGCACACCGTCAAAATATCAACAGAATGGCTTCACAACAACTCCTTGGATGTCCTTGAGTGGCCCAGCCAGAGCCCAGACATACAGCCTATTGAGCATCTCTGGAGAGATCTGAAAATGGCTGTAGGCAGTCACTTCCCATCCAACCTGATAGAGCTTGAGAGGTGCTGCAAAGAGGAATGGGCAAAAATTCCCAAAGACGGGTGTGCCAAGCTTTGGCATCACATTCAAAAAGACTTGAGGCTGTAATTGCTGCCAAAGATGCAACGACAAAGTATTGAGCAAAGGCTGTGAATACTTCTGTACATGTGATATTTCAGGTTTTTTTATTTTTAATAAATTTGCAACAGTTTCAAAAAAATCTTTTTTTACATTATCATTATGGGGTATTGTGTGTAGAATTTTGAGGAAATAATTTAATCCATTTTGGAATAAGTCTGTAACAGAAAAATGTGGAAAAAGTGATGAATACTTTCCGGATGCACTGTATCTTTAAAACTTTGCAAATCTTTTACATTTGCAAATGCACAGAATTAAAAGTAATAATTGAAAAAACGTAATAAGGGCTCTTGAGTGTTTGCAGCGTAGCAGCAAGAAGCAGGAGTACCTCAATGATTGTTGCAGCATTGATGACACAGGGGTTTGTCTCCTGGTTTAGATGTTTCTGTAGTGCTGACCAAGCCATGTTCCTCAGATCTTCCTGAAGAGTGATCCTTTGGCTAATCTGAACCAAACCCTGAACCACAATATACCTCAGCCTCCATTTGTCTTCATGCACTAAACAAACAGATATCTCTTTTTACTTTCAGGATATTATCAAAGACATTTCAGGATATTATCAAAGAAAGTACTTTCTGCAAATAGTTCAGTAAATGTTAGTTGTCGTTGAGTTCACAAACTAATAATTGGTTCAGTTTTTCATGTTAACAACATACTAAAAAATGATTCACAACAATATACAGTGCATCTGGAAAGTATTCATAGTGCTTCACTTTTTCAAAAATTTTATGTCACAGCCTTAATCCAAAATGGATTAAATTAATTTATTTCCTCAAAATTCTACACACAATAGCCCATAATGACAATGTGAAAAAAGATTTTTTTTAATTGTTGCAAATTTATTAAAAAAAAAAAAACCTGAAAAATCACATGTATATAAGTATTCACAGCCTTTGCTCAATACTTTGTAGCAATTACAGACTCAAGTCTTTTTGAATATGATGCCACAAGCTTGGCACACCTGTCTTTTGGAATTTTTGGTAATTCCTCTTTGCAGTACCTCTCAATCAGGTTGGATGGGAAGTGACGGTGTACAGCCATTTTCAGATCTCTCCAGAGATGTTCAATAGGATTTATGTCTGGGCTCTCAAGGACATTTACCGAGTTGTTGTGAAGCCACTCCATTGATGTTTTGACGGTGTGCTTTGGGTCATTGTCCTGCTGGAAGATGAACCGTCACCATAGTCTGAGGTCAAGAGAACTCTGAAACAGGTTTTAATTTAGGATGTCTCTGTACATTGCTGCATTCATCTTTCCCTCTATCCTGACTAGTCTTCCAGTTCCTGCTGCTGAAAAACATCCTTACAGCATGATGCTGCCACCACCACTTGCTTCACTGTAGGGATGGTATTAGCCTGGTGATGAGGGGTGCCTGGTTTTCTCCAAACGTAACGACTGGCATTCACGCCAAAGAGTTCAATTTTAGTCTCACCAGACCAGAGAAATTTGTTTCTTATGGTCTGAGAGTCCTTCAGATACATTTTGGCAAATTCTAGGCGGGGAGTGGCTTTCGTCGGGCCGCTCTACCATACAGGCCTGATTGGTGGATTGCTGCACAGATGGTTGTCCTTCTGTAAGGTTCTTCTCTCTCCACAGAAGTTATTGATCACCTCCCTGACTAAGGCCCTTCTCCCCGATTACTCTGCTATTGTGTGTAGACTTTTAAAGAAATAAATAAATTTTACTCATTTTGGAATAAGGCTGCAACATAAAAAAATGTGAAGCACTATGAATACTTTCTAGATGCACTGTATTTTGTCTGAACAGTTCAAAATCTATTTCTTTCACAAAATTAACATGCTGGGTGCTTCAAAAATGGCTATTAAATGAAAACTAAATTGCTATCAGTCTCCGAAAATGATAAAGAGGATTTTTAATCATCAGTTCTGCTTCAATTGGACTTTGGGAATCATTCAATTCTATTATCCATTCAATGGACATTACTGGAACTCCACTTCACTGGTTTGAGTCTTACATTACCAGCAGGTTACCTTACCTTTCAGGGTTGCCTGATGAAGAGATGCATCCATATAAACTGGTCATGGGGATTCCTCAGGGTTCAGTTCTAGGACCCTTTCTCTTCTTAATTTACACCACATTGCTGGGACCCATGATTTAAGCATATGGTTTGCTTACCATTGTTTAGCTGATAACACACAGCTCTAGTGTTTAATTTCAATGTTTCAACAGTAGCTGCATGGATCTCACACTTCCTGGAGAACATCACAGCATGGATGAAAAATCATCACCTGCAGCTTAATCTGGCAAAATCTGAGCTTCTTCTCTTACTTGCAACTCCACATCATAATTTCACCATACAGCTGGGATGATCCACAATTATCACTTAATTTCAGTCAGGAAGGTTTGCTCTACCTAACATTAGAAAGATCAGCCCTTCCTCAAAGAGCAGAATGAACAACTTCTTGTCCAAGCGCTTTTTATTTCTAGGCTGACTATTGCAATGATCTCCTGGCTGGATTTCCATCATGTGTGGTTATTCCATCTCCTGCACAGGCTATGGGTTGAAGCTTGCATCAAGTTCAAAATATCCTTTTACCTCCTTCCTACAAGCACTGCCTCGTGGTACCATCTCAGAAAGACGTTTAGACTGTCTAGAACCATTTAATTTACTGTTCTTTGCTGGTGGAATGAAGCTTCCCAATTCAATGCGGACTGCTGAATGCCTGACAACAATATAAAGACACTCTTCTGTGAGAACTTAACTACATGCCCCTAAAATCGGCTTTTCGTGTATTCCTCAATTCCTTCCTATTCAAGCTTGTATTTCTCTAAGAGTATAACAGCACTTCTGAGTATTGCCTCTTTATGATGAATAATTTGATGCCTTTGTAAGTTGACTTACCATTTGTAAGTCACTTTGAATAAAAGCATCTGCTAAATGAGTAAAAGTTACATGTAACAATGTAACAATCAAAAATCCAGGCCAAAACCATGCACTCACTGCAACTTTCAGACACCATCTTTACTTTCTAGCTTAGCTGTCACAGAATTTAAAGCAGAGGGCTGTGAGATATCAAAGGCAGCTAAGGATATATCTATGCTGCCTTCAAAAATTGATCAGATGAAAATACCTCGGGAGACAGGAAGTGAAGCTAACACTGGAATCGAACATTCCTTGATGCCTTCCTACCTTAAAATGCATCTGAAGGCAGCATTTTTTCCAGCTTTCAAACACAACCCTAAACTCCCTGTAGGAACAGGTTTGGACCCCCCGTGTACTAACAGCTCGCACACACATAAAGCCTACGTTGGTGTTAAAAAAAAGTCCTGACTGGATTTACTAAAGACACAGTAAAAAAAAAAATATTTTTGCAGCTGACCTTATCGTACACTACCTGACAAAAGTTTTAGGTACAATAATAACTTGACTTCTTGTTGATCATTTGGCATCAGAAATTGCTTATATGAAAGGCAAAGGCCTCTGGATTACGCTTATTTTACCAAAATATGATCATGCCTTGATTTTTAATAATTTAATTAGGACAGTAAGGTCTGACTTTGTTTAGAAAAAAAGTCTTGTTACTTAACAGAAAAAAAATGTACAGTATAGAATATAAAGTCATGGTGCAGTGGAAAAAAAATATTGTGTATGACTCCCATGAGCTTGGAGGACTGCATCCATGGAATTGCAAAGAAAGCATTCTTGCAGGATTCCCAGAGTTCATCAAGATTCTTTGGATTCATCTTCAATGCCTCCTCCTCCATCTTACCCCAGACATGCTCAATAATGTTCATGTCTGGTGAATGGACTGGCCATTCTTGGAGCACCTTGACTTTCTTTGCATTCAGGAACTTTGATGTGGAGGCTGAAGAATGAGAAGCACTATCCTGCTGAAGAATTTGCCCTCTCCTGTGGTTTGTAATGTAATAGGCATTGTTGTTGCTATCCACTCTGCAGATCTCTCGCATGCCTCGTAACCCTAAACCATGATGTTTTCTTCATCAACCTTGACTGATTTCTGTGACAATCTTGGGTTCATCCGGGTTCCAATAGGTCTTCAGCAGTACCAGTGATGATTGGGATGCAGATCAACAGATGATTCATCTGAAAAATATACCTTCTGACACTTTTCCAAATGATCAACTAGAAATCAAGTCATTATTTGTTGCTCTTACAACTGGGATTGACGACAAGACTTTTGTCAAGTAGTGTATATGCATTTGCATTTCAGACACAAACTCTATAGGAAAAAAGTAAATAAATGATGCATCAGTGGTGTTTGTGCCAGGATTTAATGGCCATTTTGTGCCTGTGCTGTTAGTAGATTACACACATCTGATTGTAATAGGCACTACACTGCTTCGTTTGTAACCTAATTTGCACTGCTCTTTGAAGATTGCATTGTTCATTATGAAAATGAGCTGTGTCTGCATATTGTCAATAGATCACCTGCAGAACTTTCCACTGGTGATTTTATGGGATTGAAAAATTCACACTAATAAGCTATTTAGTAAATCTAGCCCTTTGTGTGCACATCTATTGAGCTTACGTTGTTTTAGCAAGGTTATAAGTCCTCCGTAACATCTGGGGGTAGTAGAGTTTGACTTTCCATTTAATGCGGTTTTCTTAATTTCAGTACAGTGGCTGTTCTGGCAAATGTTGATCAAAATGGAGCAGAATATGTGCTCCAATTGCCATGGCCAGGATGCTGTCTGTGATGCCATTTCCTGCATAACAAATAATAATAAAAAAAAAACATTACTTTCGCACATTTTTACAAATCATACATTTTTTATAAAACCTTAAAAAGGTATAGTTCATCCCAAAATTAAAATTCTGTCATGTACTCATTATCCACTTGTTCTAAACCTGTTCGAGTTTTCATTTTTTATTGTAAGATTCTGTTATTTATCAAATTAGTCACCAAGGCCAATGGTAAAATGCTGTTTTTTTTTTTTTAAATACATTCAAATGCCACTCTTGAATATGTGTTTGTGGCCAAATATTGAACAAACAATGGGCTTAGACACACCATATATATTTACCAACAACACACAAGCCTCTCTTACAAATAAGCACTGAAAGTATGATCACTTGACCTATGGTTTTTGTGCAGTGTTGCCAAAATTGCCAGGAGTACAAATGTTACTATTTACCCTACATGTAGGGCAAGTTGTAACAAACAGAGGGTTAGTTGTGACACATGCTTAAAAAAAACAGATTTCACACAACTTTAAATAGTATATTTCCTCAGTACTTAACTCAAATTTGTTTCATTCTAAATAGCACAGCATGTGTATTTATTTATCTGTTGGATAAATGCATTTGGATTTATCTGCATTGTTATACAATGCATTTCTTTGCATTATTAGCAATACAATTTATTTTTTATATTAAAAAATGTTTTCTATTAAAAACATTTTTATATACAAATCCTCAAAATTACACTCAAAATTCAACAATTATTTTGTTTGTTTAATTGGTGTCCAACAGTGTGTGGCTTATTTGTAACACCCTGTTACAATTAACCCCGCTGTGTCATGTTTTTTGGCTTGCAGTCACTGTGGGTTTTTTATGTTTCAAAACGGTTCTATCTTTTAGCCTAGAATATGGTAATCACAACAATATAAGATTTTACTAACATACTTTCATGGATTTAAAAAAAAAATAGATGATAAAAAAATACTTTTATGGTGAAAAAAAAATTGTTTCTCTTATGTTTTATATTTAAATTTCACCAAACTTTTACAATAATTGGCAGGAAGATGTCTGCGGACACTGTGGTGAAAACCTCAGAAGCATGCCATGGTTAACCCTGAGTAAATAGCTTAAAACTCTGCGTTACTTTGTACCCCGTGCTCCCCTATGTGTATAATCTGTGTTTAGTATGTCTTTATTATGTATTAATCGTTTAAATCATGACATATGAAATATAACGCAACACAGTGATGACTGATAGTCATCAATTTGATTGACAGCTTTGTATTAACATGTCTTTGTAGTAATGGGTATAATCATGTGCAAAACAACTGGGATTAAAAGATCTGTTCAGCTCTCTGTGATTATCAATCATCATCATCTGCGATCAAGACAGATTTTTACAAGTTTAAAATGTTTTTAAATCAGGGCATGTTTGTAATGAATTACAGCGATTTCACCGTCTTTAATCACCACAGCTGCATGTCAGTACAATTATAAAAGAAGATATCCATACAGCAGTGGATATTAACATGTATCCGGTTACATTTGCCGTGCAAACACAGTGCAAAGTTGAACGCACGTGCTGTGTGTGTGTGCGTAAAATTTGTAATGACATTGTGTGTGACTCATCATGGAACTCCACAACAAATACATCAAATAATCATTGGGAAACTTCTTATTGTAGTATTTCTCACAAACATTACGTGAGATCTGCTTCATGTCTGTCACTGTGCTGTTTATCTGACGCAGCCAAGGCAGAGATTGAGGTACACTCTGACATGCACGTGGGAATGGTGGGCGGAGAGAACTAACATTAAATGCACAAATGGCAAAAACAGCTGCTATCTGTTCAGAGCAAAAAGTCCAATATTATGAAAGGTGTAGTAAATAATATGATGGGTGTTTTGAGCTGAAATTTTACAGATCCTGGACACAAAATAATTAGCTTAAATCTTGAAAAAGGGATAAACAAAAAATACTATGGAAGTCAATGGCTGCTGCTGTTATTCAGAAAATAACGAGAGAATTTTCATTGTTGGGTGAAATATCCTTTAAGGATACCTTATACCTTTAAGGATTTATAAAAAAAATATGCATGAATTTACAAAAACCAACGATCTTTGATCAACGATCAAAAAGGGGATATATAGATCTTCATTTGTGTGTGAAGACAATTACTGAAGTTTTGAGTGCTTTACAAATTGAAGGTGTCCAGCCCAGCACAGAGTATTATTTTGAATATTCAATAAATTCTGTTGCAAAATATATATTTTACATACAAGCTTTATCTTTTAACTGAGTTTTAAATATGACTATGTGAATGCTACGTGAACTAGAAATAAATATGATTTTGAACATGAATCAAGAGAACCAAACTACAAGTGAAACACAATCTAACTTGCTGATAATATTATAAAAACGTACACTTTTGTACTTTTTAGGTCCTAATATGTACACTTAAGGTACCAGTTGGTACTTTTACCGTTATAGACCAATTCTGGTTAAATGTGTACTTTTTAAAAGTAAAAACAATTGACAGCCCCACTCAGCAGGCACCCCATCGCCTGCCTGTAATTGATGTTGCACCCCAAGGTTGCTGGATGTTGCAAATGATTGGAAATGAAAATCGGATTGACATCAGAACTCAATGTCAGGCTGACGTCAATGTCCAACATCAGACAGACATTATTTTTTGGTTACTCTCCAACACAACCTAAAAACAACAAAATATCAACATCTAATGATGTTACAGCTTGACATTATGTGTACGTTACCACTATGAGGTCTATACCTGATGATTTAATGTAAGTAATTGACATCAATATGGCATTGGTTTAAGACGTTGACTTGACGTTGAATTTGTCACAACACAACCTAAAATCAACCAAGTATCAAAGTCATTTCACATCCATTATTGGACATCAAAATAACATTGTCAGACGCTGCCTGCCTAAATCTAACCCAATTGTAACGTCTTATGACGTTGTGTGTTGGGTGCTGGGCAGTGACAGATCTTGTAGATTTATTTCTGAGAATATAAACAATAAACTACCAATAGCAGAAGAGCAGACATCGAAATAACATCAAATTGACATATAACATTAACATCAAAAACATGTGCAAAATATATTAAATCAGATTAAAATCGAGGACTGCTTTTTGATACCAATGCTAGATGACAGTTGATGCCGTTTTGATTCATGTTAGATGTTAATTTGATGTCGTTTTGACATCAAGGTAGTTTACATACATTGTTGGGATGCAAAATCCAGTGTGAATTTGGAATTGAAGCTTTCAGATGTATAAAACTTTTCTTATATCATAATACTTTTTATGTCGTTATTTTGGTGGTCAAGAGGGCATCAATGTGTCGATGTCAAATAAACGTCAAGGTCTTGACATCAAATCAATTGATTGTATTATCAAACATGGTTTTTTTACATGTTTTGGCATTAAGGAGCCTGCTGGGTTGTACATTGCGTAAATCCTATTTATTTAAGCAATGTATTGAAAGCATTTTATTTTACCTGTCTTTGAGTCATGTGAAGATTCATAAGTGCTTGAAGGCACAGCATACTAGATTTGGCAGCCTCTCCCAGAATCATCAGTCCTAACCCACACTCGACCCTGAGAAGAGGAAGATTTTTTTTAACGTATAGTTCCACCTATAAACTGCTCACATAACATAAAAAACCTGTGAAAAATATCTCACAAACAATTGACGCACCAGTTGTCATGCTGAAGCTTATCTCTCAGCAACATAAGCTGTTTGATCACTTGAGGGAGCTGAGTGGCATTGTTTTGCACACAGTGATAGCTGAGAAGGCACTGCAGTAGGACCTGGTTAACACCATGCTCTTGTGCTTCCACAGAGACCTGCCAATCAAATACATCTTCCATTCACTGAATCGTTCAGCACTCCTGCACTGATAGTTGACCTATAGCTTTCAAACCTGCGCTGCATTGTCCTCTGTAAGTCTGAGACCACACAGAACCTCCCAGACGCGCAGCATCAACTGAACAGCAAATAACATGTCGGGGAACTCTTGGTAGCATGTCTCACACTTCACCAGCTCTGTCAACAGATAAAGACAGCTGTAAAGTTTATATGCATTGCAGTGATTCCACCAAGACTGAAACTTCATCTGCCATTAGTTTTTGATTGTAGAGCAAATACAGCACTATGGATGTGACATTTAAAAAACTTAAAACATATATCAACATAGAAAGTATACACTCACCGGCCACTTTATTATGTACACCTGTCCAAATGCTCATAAAAGCAAATTTCTAATCAGCCAGTCACATGGCAGCAACTCAATGAATTTAGGCACGTAGACATGGTCAAGACAATCTGTATTTCAGAGTATTTCAGAAACGGCTGATCTATTGGGATTTTCAGGTACAACCATCTCTAGGGTTTACAGAGAATGGTCTGAAAAAGAGAAAATATCCAGTAAGCGGCAGTTCTGTTGGCACAAATGCCTTGTTGATGCCAGAGGTCAGAGGAGAATGGCCAGACTGGTTCAAGCTGATAGAAAGGCAACAGTGACTCAAATAATCGCTCATTACAACCGAGGTGTGCAGAAGAGCATCTCTGAAACACAACACATCCAACCTTGAAGCGGATGGGCTACAGCAGCAGAAGACCACACCGGGTGTCACTAAGAACAGGAATCTGAGGCTACATTTTGCACAGGCTCACCAAAATTGGACTATAGAAGATTGGAAAAACAATGACTAGCCTGATGGGTCTCGATTTCTGCTGCAACATTCGGATGGTAGGGTCAGAATTTGGCGTCAACAACATGAAAGCAGGGCACCATCATGCCTTGTGCCAATGGTTCAGCTTGGTGGCGGTGGTGTAATTGTGTAGGGGATATTTTCTTAGCACACTTTGAGCCCATTAGTTGTAATTGAGCATTGTGTCAACGCCACAGCCTACCTTAGTATAGTTGCTGACCATGTCCATCCCTTTATGATGACAGTGTACCCATCTTCTGCTACTTCCAACAGTATAATGTGTCATGTTACAAAGCGCAAATCATCTCAGACTGGTTTCTTTGAACGTGAGAATGAGTTCACGGTACTCAAATGGCCTCCACAGTCACCAGAACACAATCCAATAGAGCACCTTTGGGATGTGGTGGAATGGAAGAGTCACATAATGGATGTGCAGCAGACAAATCTGCAGCAACTGCGAGATACTATCATGCCAATATGGACCAAAATCTCTGAGGATTATTTCCAGTACCTTGTTGAATCGATGCCACTAAGGATTAGGGCAGTGCTGAAGGCAAAAGGGGGTCCAACCAAGTACTAGTAAGGTGAACCTAATAAAGTGACCGGTGAGTGTATGTTAACATTATGTTGAAGCATCTATTTATATTTTCCAAAACAACTAACCACAGAGTTATGTGGTCTGGAAAAATATCAATCTGTAAATTTTTTTTTATATATTTTTAATGAGGAAAATAAACATGCATTATAGACATGACCAAAAAAAGTATGCAAGTTTACAGTATACAACATACTTTGTTAAAAATCTGTGAATTAAAACTGCACAACCCAAAAGAAATAATGCTGATCAAAAAGATAAGAGTTGGCTTTCTATGAAACAAAAATGATTGATTTTATTACATTGAGGAAAAGCTTCATTATGGATGTGACACCTCACCATTATGGATGTGACAGATGTGAAATTGGCACTTGTGTGACTTTGGTAAATCAAATATAATTGTCTGAAAACATTGACAGAGGCACTTGAGTATTTTTAAAGTACTGTAAAATACAAGCCTAAGCCAACAACATAGAAAGTTTCACTATTTTGGTAATAACTTTACTTTTTTATGAGAAGGTTGACATTTGCTAGGAATTACTCTGTAGTATTTTTTAGCTACAAAACTCAATATTTCATTTGAATAAAATATAACATGCATCACATCACATATTTATAGAGGTCTGTTTTTGATACATAAAAAAAATCATCATCATTCTTTGTTAAAGGGCACCTATTTTACCTCTTTTACAAGATGTAAGATAAGACTTAGGAGTCTCCAGAATATGTCTGTAAAGTTTCGGCTCTAAATACCCATCAGATAATTTATTATATACTATAGAATCTCCCCATTTTGGTTTCTGAGGACAATGTTGTTTTTTTTCCGTAGCCTGTGGCTTTAAATCCAAATGAATTGCTTCTCCCCACCCACCGCTCCGACATGTGTGTCTGCTTCTCATGCGCTATGTCAGATAAACAGCACAGTGATAGAGACAGACAGGGATGAAGCTGAAATACAGCTCATTTGTCAAAAATATAGAGTAAGTTTGTTTCATGTATTTGATGTATTTGTGGTGGGGGATTCAAGCCTTTCTGAAATGATGAGTCACACAAAATGACGTTTGCAGTACACTCACACACACGCATTAACATTTATTGACACCATGCAGCCGTGATGATTATGGTGGTTAAGAATTACACAGTGATTTTACTCTATTACAAACATTCTCTGTTTTAAAACATTTTATACGCGAGTTGTAACATGTTTTAATCCCAGTTTCTTTGCAAAAAATGTTCTGTGGACATGTGCATACATGCTATTATGGAGACAAGCACCTGTCAATCAATTTGGGGGGTGGGGAAAACCACACTCCTACATCACGTTGTGGTGGGCCTCAAAATCACTGGGATTTGGGTCCCATTTTAACATCAGGAAATTAAAAAAAAGAGACTTGTTGTGTTTATATCACCACAATATGACAGTGGACACACTATACCTACACACAGTTCTGTCCAAACAGCTTACAAAAGATAATTTTCATCATAGGTGCCCTTTAAATCAAGGTTAGTTTTATGGAAAAAAATGTATTATAAAATAGAAACACTGTAACATATTATAACATGAGTTTACTTATTAATGTAAATTGTCAATATTTATTAAATACAAACTAGTATGTCAGAAATTCAAAATTGTAAAAATGCAGCATTCCACAAAATTCATTCATATTTTCCCAACACAAATCAAATAAGCTTACAAATTTAAGTGGATTGAACATAAACAATTAAGTTGTCCCCCCCAAAAAAAAAACTAAAGAATTGTGTTATTTTAGCTCATTTTATCTTAGTTTGAACAAGTAGCAGAAATATTTTGTGTTTGTTTTCCTTCAAAATCTTTAAATCAAATTTATCTTATAATTATTATTTACAAAGTCAAAATTTTCACTTTTACGTAATTTTTACTTTTGATGTAAAAATTACAACATTTAATCTTATTATATTATAAGTATTTCTTAATTTAATTGTTATGCCATAATTATGACTTAATTATTTTTAAGGACTTAATTATGATTTATTAAACATAAAAAAAATATATGGAGGTAAGAATTGGCTTCCCCATATATCATGCACGTCATGATTTTGCCAAGTATGATGCACTCCTGGATTAACATCTATGTTGATTCTGGAACATAATTTTTGTTTTTTAACATTTTCAACAGAATATAAAAAAAAGGTACGCAAACTTAAATACCAACTGCAATGTTTTCACAAACTCAAATATCAGTGATACACAAAATCATTTTAATTGAAACTCAGTGATGAATAAGAGCAATAAGATAACCTCATACCTTTTAACCTGTGAAGATACATGTTGCTTAGCTCTTGTCCATTCATACCGGTTAGTTGAAAGATGAACAGCCTCAAAGACACCAAATAACCAAGCTGTAAAACGAAACGTCAGTTCAGTTCATATCAAAACATTTACTATATATTATTAGATATATTTTTAATTAACATTTATATTTTTGGTTCATTTAATACTACACATATACTCAAGTTCTATTTGCCACATTTTTGTCAGAAATGTGAACAGTTTTATCTGTAGTCAACATACACACACAGACACACACAGACACACACACACACACACACACACACACACACACACACACGCGCACACACACACACAAAAAATGTCAAATCTGTCAGTACTGATAAGACATTAAATTTATGAAACTTTGTAAAATTTTACAGTACTTGTCCGAAGATTGGAAGCATACAAATTTATTCAAGCTATTGCAACATTCTTTTCCATTTTAAATAGTTTTTAGAAATTTATTTTTGAGATTCAAGATCTATTATTATTTGTGCTAAATCATGAACTATGGTTTCTATTATCAATGTTGATTTTTTTTCTTTGTAATATATATCTGGAAATGATTGTACAGTTTGATATAGATTCATGGGGGAAAAAAAAAAGTGGATGAAATTTGAAATATAATTCAAATATATATATTTGAAGTGCGCTCTTGTGTATTCCTCTGCTTGTAAATTCATAACACTTGCGTTCGGTTCATGAGATCAGCCAGATCAGTGAGTACTGATTCAATTCACCTGTTCTGTATGTCTTTGGACTGTGGGAGAAACCGGAGGAAACCAACACGATCACGGGGAGAACATGCAAACTCCACCTGTTGGGTGTTTGAGACGTATGCCTCACTATATGGGTCATAAGAACAGGATGTGTGTTTGGATATAACTTTTTGACAACACGTTATTATTTTTCATTTATTTGTTTGCTGGAAATTAGAACTGAATTTAGAAATAGTTTTGATACAAATATTTGCGCTTAACAAACAAAATTAAATATGTGGGCTAATGGATGTCTTCAGTGTAGTGCATACAACACCGTTTCCTTTTCTACGTAAGTAAAAGAGTAAAAAGTAAAGAGAAAGTCAACAGGCCAAATGGAGGAGGCTTATTCTTTATCCTCACTGCAGATGGTCTGTTTAACTGTTAAACCTTAAAATAGCAAAAGTGGATTCGAAAACACCCGAATGCTTTTGCGCCAAGCACTTTAGACTTTGAGCCTAGATCATTAAAATAGAGCCCATAGAGCAGGGGTCACCAATCTCGGTCCTGGAGGGCCGGTGTCCCTGCAGGGTTTAGCTCCAACTTGCCTCAACACACCTGCCTGGATGTTTCAAATACACCTAGTAAGACCTTGATTAGCTTGATCAGGTGCGTTTGATTAGGGTTGGAGCTAAAATCTGCAGGACACCGGCCCTCCAGGAACAAGTTTGGTGACCACTGCCATAGAGTGTTGCATTTACCTGCAGCATCTTCTTCTCATATGAACATGGCTGTTCTGACAGAGTTGTGTTTGAGCAAAGGAAATGCTGGACTGATTCTACCAGGTGGAAGAGCACAGGGATCTGATCTGCGTGAAAGGGTGCATGATCCAGTGACACCACCAGGACATCCAGTGAATCTGACCAAAAAAAAAAAAAAAAAAAAACACACACACACACAAAACATGCACTGACTTCATAATTTGTGTTCTCTTACAAAGCAAAAAAAACCTTATGTTTTGAAAAAACAAAACAAAAACAAAAAAAAAAAACAGCATAAACAACCTTATTTAGCATTCAGCATAATATCGAAACTCATAAAGGTCTGAAACCACCTGAGGGTGAATACATTCAAATTTTGGAGTGAACTATCCCTTTAAAACCCCTTGTAAACAGAAAACTCTAATGGTTTAATTTTGAAGTACTATTAAAACATTACAAACCATTTCCAATATGTCTGAGGAAGGTCGTATCACCAAAACGTTACATTTAATTTAATAAATCGTTTAGCAAGTAGTGTGCAGGATTGCTTGTTTTAGTTGCACATACTTTGACGTCGATTTTCTTTCCAATCGCACCTATGCTTCAGGTGTGTTGAGTTTGAGTTGATTAACATTTTTAATAAACTTTGTGTTAAGCTACTCTTTCTTCCCTGTGTGTTTTTTCATTTAATTTATCAACGTATCGCAGTTATCTCTTCGTTAAATCTGACATTTAAAACGATAACAATCGTTCTGAGTAGGCTGCTGGAGACCTCTCGTTTTTTTATAACAGAATGTGTAACAAGATGTAACATCTGATTAATTTGTAAAAAAGGACACTGTCAGTCATTGACACACCATTTCTAACGTTTCCATTGCTCAAGCTCAGCAGGAGAAGCTGTGTCCAGGCCCTTGGGAGATCAACATGTTTGCCTTCACCAACAGCTGTGAACCCTGCAAGGCGCTGAGAACAAACAGAGAAAGAGAATCGCTGCAGTAACAGTTTAGTCCAGTATTTTATTGTTGGATATTTGGCTCCACCTCGTGGCTGGACAGATGCGTCAAATATCATTAAAGGGATAGTTCACAAAAACAAACAAAAAATGTCATCATGTACTCACTCTCTTTACCTGTTTCCAGCACCTTTGACATTTTTTTTCTGCTTTTGAACATAAAAGAAGATATTTTGAAGAAAGCTGGAAACCTGTAACCATTGACTCCTTACACACTAGAAAATTTCCTGAACAACTTTACTGGTAAATTCAAATATGTGCTGTTCACACAAGCACGGACGTTCTGGATTTTTTTTCTGGAAAGACCATGAATTCCCACATCCATTCCAAAATAAAGCCCTAACCCTATCCATAAAAAAAGGTTTAAATGGCCATGCTTGTATTTGTAAACATAAAGGGAGTCACATGGTTGATGGTTTCACTTTTATTTCAAACTTTAGCATTCATGTAGCTGCTTTTGTCCCAGATACAGACCAAAACTATAGAAAAATCGCTACCATCTGAAGGCAGAAGCGCTAACAACAGGTAACAGCTTTGATGTTTCATTTGACTAAATTACAAATGCTGATGATGTAAAGGAACATTTCGCATGTCGAGATATATTTCAGTGTGCCGTGGATTGTGAGATACTTTTTAAAATGAAAGACTACCGGTGTTGCAGGCTACTCAAATCTGACTGACCAGAGCGCTCCTTCACATGCACACGCCTCACGCAGCTGAACACAGAGTGCGCAGGTAAACTCACGGCAGTTTATCACACGCATTTTATCGATCATTTTTTCCACAGTTGACACTATAAAACGTTATCTGACTAACAGGCAGCAGCTAAATGTGTCTGGTGAAGGATTCAAAGGCTTTTATTTTCATAAATGGATGTGAATGAATGTTCTGATTGAATGGAATAGACGTCTCACGTCAGTCCATTCTTTCTGGCAATTTTCCTTCTGTGTTCACATTACAGACTGTAAAAGATACGGACATAGTATCCGTGACATCACCCATAGGTTTCTTAAAAACGCAAAAGAAGCTACACGTAGGCGTGGCCAACCGTCGCCATTTTGTTCGTGCGTCATCGCACCGACTGTGGGATACCAAACAAGAGCAAAGTGGCGGAGTGTGAGCGGAGCTACAGACACCAGGCTTTTCTTTGGGAGAAATGCTTAATACTTCATGACCTGTGAGATGTTTGTGATTTGACCACATGTGCTTGGTTGTGTACTATTTCAATAAAGTGTTTAGTCTTTTTAAAACACTGTTGTAATACATTGAGCCACTAAACATTGTTCTTATGATGTTTTTCAAAAGGAGGAAAACGCAAATTACTTCCAATTACTTCAAATATAGTCTGTGTTAGTAATTGCAAGTCTATTGATGAAACCCAGGCATAAAACTGTATGACAACGTTTCAGATGACTGTTCAATAGCCTACAGCTAATCAATCTGTCACATTCTGGAGTGCTTTACAGGTCTAAAGAAAATTATATATGATAAATAAAAAAACATTTATAGAGATGATATGTATATAATTTCCCCAGGTCACGCGAATGGTTTGTGAGCACAATTAAGTGCACACAGCATGCTATAGTATCTGATAATTGTAGGAAATCATTTCAAAAAGCAACTGACTGTGTAAAGCCACGTAAACAAAAACACAAAAATATGATGTATATACCAAGTTTAATGGATAATCAGCCGGAATCAGCGATGGTGACAAGACAGCGAGCAGTGAGACCAAGCTGTTACTCAAGTGCCCATGCCCTTAATTATGCAGACTTACTAAAACTTAATAAAAACTAAACGAATGAGTTATAAAAAAAATTCATCCTCCTCACAGTTGTCATGAAGGGTAATATTATAGCTATATGCACCAAAATCATCTTTTATACCAGGCTATAAACATGTTTTATCAGCTGTAAAATTGGCCAATTTACCATTGCAGTCAGTCAGAAATCATCTGGATTTCCTGGAGCCAACCCCCAAAGGCGAATCAATGAATTGCAGTTTTAGTTACTTCTGTATTGGCTTCCCGAGGGAGAGCGGGAGGTTGACGCTGGTTCACACAGAGCAGCATTCGGGAAATTGTAATGTTACAACTTCTCTTTCCGGCAAAACAAATTTACCATTTTTTTTAAAAAGAGCCTGTTAACACATGACCCATTTCCAGAAAACTGCAGTGATTTTCCAGAAAAGTCTGTATCTGTGAAAGGGTTTATTGACTTCATAATATTCATTTGGAAATGGAAGTCAATGGTTGCAGGTTTTCATCTTTCTTCAAAATACCTTCTTTAGTATTTAACAAAGAAACTCATAAAGCTTTAAAACTGCTTGAGGGTGAGAAAATAATGAGTAAATTAAAAATCTGGGGTGAACTATCCCCTTAAAACCTCTTGAAAATAGTTTGGATGTCAATGGATGATATTTATACAGTGGTGGAGAGAGTACTGAAAAAGCTTACTTAAGTAAAAGTTACATTACTTGCCTAAAAATGTTGTGTGAGTAAAGTAAAAGTACCTGTTGTAAATATTACTCAAAGTATGAGTAAAAAGTAGCTCTTTTAAAAGTACTCATGAGTAGTGAGTAATGAGTATTATGCTGTTAAAAGCTGATGCATTTACATGTAATTTGTGGATGTGTGTGTAAACGTAACATTTTGTGGTGCATTCAGTTATTGCCCCGCAGGCATATGTCATAAGATGTTAATATTAGCTTAGATTTAGGTTGTGATGTCAGGTGACCAAAATTCAATGTCAAGCCAGCATAAGGAAAACGTTAATTTGACATCCAATAACGACATCAAATGATGTTGATATTTGGTTGATTTTAGGTTGTTAGAAAGTGACCAAAATCCAATGTCGAGCCAACATTTTAAACCAACATCCTATTGACGTCAAATACTGACATTTATTCATCAGTTATGGCAACCAAAATCCAACGTCTGATAGATGTCATAGTGGTAACGTTGACACAACATCAAGTTGTAACATTAGATGTTGATATTTGGTCGATTTTAGGTTTGACGTCAACTCGATTTTAATTTCCAAACAAAATGCAGCATCCCCATAATATTAGGGTACAATGTCAATCTGACGGCATGTTGACTTCTTGTGCCTGCTGGGTGTTTAAGGCCATTTTGGTCATCATACAGTAAATATCTGTCATCTTCTCGTCAGTGACATGCATCTAAACAGTCTCTGGGTCAATGTGTGTAAAGATTTTGAACATCTTCTTGGACACTTTGAGTGCTTCAAAACAGTTTGCTGTAATGTAAATCGAACATGTCTTGAAGTAGTTCAGTATGATGCGAATTACCTTCTATATGCGATTTGATTGGACAAGAATCACAGGACTGATTTTTCTAATTTCCATAGACAAGAAAAAAAATAATGTAGTGACTGCAAGTTAAAGGAAAGTAGTGGAGTAAAAGTACCAATACAGCACTAAAAATGTACTCAAGGAAAAGTAGAAGTACACATTTTTTAAACTACTTAGTAAATTACAATTTCTGAGAAAAACTACTTAATTACAGTACTTTGAGTATTTGTAATTAGTTACTTTACACCACTGTGTGTGTGTGTGTATATATATATATATATATATATATATATATATATATATATATATATATATATATATATATATATATACTAATGTATATATACTAATGTGTGTGAAACAATTGAATACCTTCCATCGACTAAGGAATTCTTTTGCAAGGTTTTCATATTGTTCCTGCTCCTTGCTACCTTGCGCTTGGTTGTATTTTTCAATAAAGTATTCTGCTGTTTCAAGGGGATTTCTGTAAAAAAGGAAAAAAATATTTACATATTTACTGTAAATTTTTGTGTTACTACTACTACTACAACTACTACTAACGTAATTATAATAATTATAATATAGTTGAATGCATAAATAATTCATTTTTGGATATTAGCAAATCATTTACTTACCTTTTGACTTTTATACCTACCTTTTGCGCTTTATTCTAGCAGTAACATTTCCAGTTTCTTCTGCCTTTTTTCTGTGACGTTTTATTAATTCCTCGAGTTGAGATTGAGAAACTATTCCTAAATGATGTTTAATTGGAATTTTGAGTATAGGCATACTGATAATTCAGCACAGTCACACAACCAGAGGCTATAATAAAAAAGCACGCAACGCAAAAGCCTGGTTGAAATGTTGCCATGGTTACTTTGTCAACAACACTATAGAATTAAATACTTTTTATTTTATGTAATCAGAATATACACCATCTTTCAAATTCTTTGCGATGCAAATGTCCTAACCATAGTTTATTCTAAACGTTACTTTTCTATCATACATTTTCCACCATCTAAAAATCCATTGTTTAACATTAATAATGTTTCTGTCATAAGAAAGTCATAATTAGACAAAAAAAATCTCCGTGGCATATTCATACTTTGATCATTGTTTTAATGTACGTTTACTCCATTTATATTCGAGCGCCGCTGGTGTAGTGGTATCATGCAAGATTCCCATTCTTGCGACCCGGGTTCGATTCCCGGGCGGCGCACTTACTTTTTGTCAGTGAATCTATACATACGCTTAACCTTTTAAAGCACATTATAATTGATTCACGTCTAAACTAGGCACGTAATGCACAAATTATAAATTCAGGTTTATTAAACAGTGCGTCAGCATTTTGAGCGCATTTTCAAAGCTTGCTTTTTGTGCGCTTTGTACTTGGTACGCGCATGCGCGCTTGCATTTCCGGTCCGGTTCCTCCGCCATCTTATGTCGCCTTTCCATTGTTCATAACTGGAGTCAGCCGAGGCGGCATTTCACATTTACTCTCAATATAACAGGTTTGACGGAGATCAGAGAGGGCAACAACACTGGAAAAAGCGAGACACGGGCGGAACGCGAGATCATCTCACAAACGACACAAGAGGAGTTTCTCTCAGGGTTCGGTGTCTTAATTCTATCGGGAAAATATGATGGACGACGAGCAGCCCAAGACCCTGTACGTATATCGGCATTACACTAGTACTTTAGACAGCCAACTTCACATCATGCCAAGGCGTAGTTTAATAAAAAACATTGTCTGCGTTGTCATTTCTCTTATCTGACGCGTAACGGTAGCTCTAAGCAGTCCTGAGTGTGATGCTAAAGGAACTACAACCACAAAGAAGACGTATGAAATCTGAGCCCCAAACAAAAGCCCAAAATACTGGAATGAAAAATTCACACTATATTTAGGACTCAAGATCGAGAGGCAACGGCCAGTCGTGTGATTTCAAGCCTCTCGCACACCATGTGCTAGTTATTGAGTTAATTTGGATAATTGCAGCAGGCCTTCAGAGGCCAGAGCACGGCGCGCACACACTCGCACACTGCTGTCTGTGTTTAAGTGCGTGAAGTTGCCTTGTACTTACTGAAAGCTCATTGTCTTTACAGCATTGCTAGACAAAGAACCCTTCTCATGTGTCCAGATATATATTTATAACGCAGTATGTTTAAACTGTTGACACTCGGGCCGTGTGTAAATATAGATTTATAGATGTTAAAATGGATATTATTTTTGTCTTATCCGACAGTGAGGGCTTTTGTTGCTGGCTGCGCGCTCGTGCGTGCTCCTCTGTTCTGTTTTGTCATGTCTTTGTTTGAAACCTGTACACACGATAATAATAAGCAGCTCGTTGCCGGATGGCTAATGAGGTTTTTTAAGGTTAAGTAGCGGCCCGTGGGTCCTCATGCCCGTCGAATTCTTTGTAATGTAGATTAGGCGGATCATTGTGATTCAGGTACTTGAAGATGCCACATAGTGTGTGCCTGGACCACTATATTTAGTGTATCAGATTATAGATTTAAATAAAAATTTCTTGAATTCAACAGGCCACTCACTCTCATTTGCTGATTCTCCTTTTTAATTTTTAAACTTATTTTATATACAGGTATGTTGGAAACCTGTCACGAGATGTGACCGAGGCCCTTATTGTGCAGCTCTTTGGTCAGATTGGCCCCTGCAAGAGCTGTAAAATGATTGTCGATGTGAGTATATTATTGCAAGTTGTACACTAATACCATGTTCAAGTTTTTGACCATGTTGTTTTGTCACGTTAAGACTCGTGTGGGTGGGTGTGTGTGTGTATAATATATAGTTTATGTTATATAATATACACGCTATGTGTCCATGTTGAAGTGTTATTTTAGTAATGTTTAAATAATGGTCATACCCTATTATTTTTATATCAAAAGTATTTGAAAAAGAAACCTTGTAAATATCAATGAAAATAAGTTGAAGTCTTAATTGTACTCGTTTGCTTTCAGACGGCAGGTAACGACCCATACTGCTTTGTGGAGTTCTTCGAACACAGGCATGCGGCGGCCTCACTCGCAGCCATGAATGGGCGTAAAATAATGGGTAAGGTAAGCTATCGTATCTACAGGGTGAGTTGGGCTGGGACGGGAGGGTGGGACTGTTCAGATCTTATCTATAATAGACTTGACCACCTGATTTTGAGGTCAGTATTTAGCTTGTGTACTGGATGTGCAATGTGAACTGAGAGGGAGATTTTGACATGGTGACCTATATTTTAAAAAAAGAAAGAAAAAATCATTATCCGCCCTTTTGATACTTGTTGATTTATGCTTTGATTTAGTAAAATAAGGTTTAGTAATAATAGTACATCCACATGAAGAGTCTCCTCTTTAAAGCTCTTAGTTGAATTGTATTTTATTCTAAAATTTGTCTGGGTTTAATTTGATTTATCACAAACCATTACCACATTCAATAGACACAAGCCAACATTATGAAAAAACACTTTAAATAACCCTCATTTGCAGTCTTGTCGTCTTTGTAGTTAATAAACTATATTTATTTAAGATGTCTTGCCGATTATTACCAATCCAGGTTTTGGATCAGAAAGATTTTAAAACAGTTTGTAAAAGAAAAATGACATAAAACCAAATTATTCTGGAATATTATTTGAAATTAATAATAATTTCTGTTTCCGAGTACTGGCTTGTGGCTGGAAGGGCATCCACGGTGTAAAAACGTATGCTAGATAAGTTAGTGCGACCCCTGATAAATAAGGGACTAAGCCAAAGGAAAATGGATGAATGAATTGTTTCTGTGAATTTTTTTTGTGTGTGTTTAGTGTACATTATTTGTAATATTATGTTAATATATTAAGTATAATTTCTTATCAGTGTTGAAAGTAGATTTGTAATTTGCATCATATTAGGGAATTAATAAATATTGACTGATTTGCTGAGTAAAATGATGAATTTATGGGGGGTTACTGACTCTAAATTTTGAAGTACAATTCATATTACACCAAATCAAATATCTAGATTACCCTTAGATTATACAGTTCAGGAAAATTAAGCATTTGACTTCAGTTTAAAAAATGATATTTTCAACGGGTAATGAAGTACCATTTGAGGATTAATATAAATAGGTAATTTATCTTGTTTTGTAAGTCCTTTGTTAGATATTTTTGTTTAAGTTCTGACTAGGACAGTGAGGTAAGAAATGTTTATGGTCAGGTCTCCCTCTTCTCTGCTGCACATTCACACAGCTATTGTGTTAAGAAGATAAGTGGAAAACAGCATCTTGACCGTGTCTGTATAATATTTTTTTTTCTCAATATTTTATTCCTATTCCCCTCTCCTCTAGGAGGTAAAGGTCAATTGGGCCACATCACCAAGCAGCCAGAAAAAAGACACAAGCAGTGAGTTATTTTCCTTGATTCTTATAGTATCCCATACAATGATTGGTTGATTAATATTTAGCTAATTTCTCCGGTCTGAATTATTACAACAGGGGTGTCATTAATTCAAGTATCTTTTGTCTGGTGTTCTTAGATCACTTCCACGTCTTTGTTGGAGACCTCAGCCCAGAAATCACCACTGATGACATCAGAGCTGCCTTTGCACCTTTTGGCAGGATATCGTAAGTTAAAATACATGGTTTTGTTTATTATTATTATTATTATTATTATTATTATTATTATTTTTATAAATTGTCATTACATTTAGATTTTAATTTTAATGTTTAAAATCGTACTATTTAAATACATAATTAGAATCTTGTTCTAAATTAGGGCTGCTTGATTATGGGAAAAATCACAATCACGATTATTCAAAACAATATACAGTTGAAGTCAATTATTCGCCCCCTGATAAATTTTTAGATTTTTTTTTTATAAATCCCAAAGATGTTCAACAGATTTAGTAATTTTTCACAGTATTTCCTACAATAATTTTTCTTCTGGAGAAAGTCTTATTTGCTTTATTTTAGCTTGAATAAAAGCAAGTTTGAATATTTTGAAACCTATTTTAGGGTCAATATTATTAGCCCGCTTAAGCAATTTTTTTTTTTGATTGTGTGCAGAAGAAACTACTGTTATACAATGACTTGCCTAATTACCCTAATTAAGCCTTTGAATTGCACTTTAAGCTGACTGCTTGTATCTTGAAAAATATCTAGCAAAATATTATGTACTGTCATCATAGCAAAGAAAAAAGAAATCAGTTATTAGAAATGAGTTATTTAATCTATTATGTTTTGAAATTGGTTAATCTTTCAGTTAAACAGAAATTGGGGGCAGAAGGGTCACTAATAATTCAGGAAGGCTAATAATTCTGACTTTATTGTATAATTACCGTTATTTTCCTCCCTGTTAATAACAAAAAGGGAAATAAATGCAATAGAAAAAAATATGAAACAAACTGTTCTTTAAGCATCACTGTTAGTCAAGAGCAGAGTGATTTTGTCCTTTTGTTGTTTGATTAATGATAAAAACAGTCGGCAGCAGGAATATTGCGCGCTGTCACTTTAAGAGCAGTACGGTTCTGATTTATAGTTTCACTTTCACATGTCTTTTGATTCTCAACTCGTTTGTTTATTACGTAAATGAGGGTTAATATGAATAATCACTAAACACCGCGTTTTGACACAAATTTGCATACATTTGACCATTAAAGCGCTCACATTAAGATGACTTTAGATGTGCGTGCTCTGCTCGTCTCTGAGGCTGAGCATGCACACACAAACAGCAGCATGCGATCTCTTTCACGCTTTTGAAAACATGAATGATTCAAATGTACATCAATGAATGATGCGCATCCCGTGCTGCAAACGTTACATTACAGTACATGCTTTTAGTAATTTTCACGTGAAACTGGACACTGGAAAGGGGACGGTATATGATGCAATAATCGTTTTATCTCGATTAATGTTTTTTCATAATCGTTAGAAGCCAATCTCGAAACTGAATTTTCGATCAATTGCAAAGCCCTAAATACACATATACACTACTAATATGACAAGATTTTATGTTCTATGAATGTATCAGGAAATGATCTGTGTATCTGTAAACGAAACAAAGCATAAATTCTTATGACCAGTTTTGATGGATGGGAAGAAAATTCAAACCATTTTGATGCTTGAAAACCCCTTTTTGTCTTTGACCATGAAACTGTTAAACTGATTAGCCAGTCTTTTAACTGTTTATGCAATTTTAAAGCAAGGTCATGTATGCATAATCCAAAATGAGTTATTACCACTTTGAATTAGGATTTTTGGGCACACTTTGCAATAAGATTTCATTAGCTCATGTATTTACTAACATGAACTAATTATGAACAATACTTGCACAGCATTTATTAATCATAGTTCAACATTTACTGATGCATTAACATCCAAACTCACACTTGTTAACATGAACTAACAACGAACGACTGTATTTTCGTTAACTAACATCAACAAATACTATAATAAATGTATTGTTAATTGTAAAAGCATTAACTAGTACAACCTTATTGTAGTTTTACTAGATTTTCTAACTTGATTGTCATATTAAATAGTCTCTTATAACTGTTTTCTGATGGTGCTAGTTTTTATTTTCATATGAAGACATGAAATATGTGATCAACATTCCTGACGTTCCTCCCTCTTTTCCTTCAGAGATGCTCGTGTAGTGAAAGACATGGCGACGGGGAAGTCAAAAGGCTATGGTTTTGTTTCATTCTTCAACAAATGGGTGAGTCACAATCCCAACATCAGGAAATGCAGGGTTTTAACTGAAGTAGAATCAGGGTGTGGAACATCTGCATTTGAATGCAAATCCCAAAAGCTGTTTTTTTGTAGTGCACTGAAGTTTGATGCGTTGGATGTTTACAGGATGCAGAGAATGCCATTCAGCAGATGGGAGGTCAGTGGTTGGGTGGCCGGCAGATCAGAACCAACTGGGCTACAAGAAAACCTCCAGCACCTAAAGCCACCTATGAAAGTGAGCGTTCAACTTTATTTGCCTAACTTGTGTTAAAGGGCCATGAGACCCCCCCCCCCCCCCCTCTTTCGGTTCAAGTCTACCTCAGGATTTTTTCAAAAAATGCATTATAATGTGCGTGGAGCACTGTGAGCAGAGGGAGGAGTGGGCGGGGCCAGCAGAGCAGGGGAGAAAGAGAAGAGCGAACAACTGTTGTCAGTTGGCTCACAAAATGAGACAAACTGTGAGGAGATGCAAGATTTTATAGTTTACATGCAGATAAAGTTAAAATGCAGAGAAATAAACAGTAATTTAATGCCCTGCTACATCTGTTATTAGTAATTTCATGCACAAATAACCACAATTTATATAATTATAAAGATAATCATGTTTATATAAACGCTATAAATGAGGACTTCTCTCCTCAATCCCCGGATCTAAATGCAGACACAGTGGATAGCAGTGCAGCAGGTCTCTTGCCCGGTCTATTCCAACCATTAAAGCCTAGTTCGCACTACAGGATTTAAAGCGGATTTGGACGTTAACGAGCTCGCAGACAGATCGGACTGTGATCGGGAAGAAATCTGCGGGTGCTCGGCATTCTTTGTGTGAACTACTGAACAACGCATCAAAGAGGCTCGCTGAAGCGTCGCCGACACCTCGCAGAAGTAAATCCAATATCTAGCATGCTGAATTTTCCAGAGCAGTCGGCCGACTCGACCTCACGTGCGGTCTGATAGCTGTGTGCTCAGGAGCTCAACAGAAACGTCTGTGATTGGCCAGAATGGGCATCGATGCATTCACTTCATTCTGCATTAAAACGGACATGAGAGTAGAATATATTATCAGTGCAACTAGAATTCTGTAACTATTAGAATTACCATAGCAGTCATTCTGACCATTCTCATATAAGACGTCATATTGTCACATCATATTTACATTCAAAGCTTCTATGCGATATTAAAATTAAGCTTTGAATGTCTGTCATCATATTTGATGACACCATTACCCTAAAAATGATCTTTTTTATTAGTACAGCGTATAAATATGTAGTTAAGATACTACAACCCCAGCAAAGGTCTGGGCCTCGCTTTCATTTTGACTTTCAAACAGGAGCTTTTTTTGTGGCACAGAATATGCTGTTTTGAAATCTATATCTGAAGTAAACTTATGTTTTTGCTATCCGAAAGTTATGTTTATGTTAGCAGGAAGTTGCTAGGCAAAATATGCTTGCATATGTGAAGTCACAGCGAAAAGTGGCAGACATGCATGCAGTCATATTGACCAATATGGTAAAAGTAGAAATAAGAAGAGTTATTAAATTACAAAAATTAAAAACTCTCTGACTGCATCTGTAGTCCTAGTGTTAATCTCAACATCTATCTACTTGAACGTTGCAGATGAGCGATTGATCCGCTGACGCATCAGCTGAATGATGTTTTTAAACGCTCCCTTGAAAGCTTGAAACGCTGTCAGTGATGTAATCAGCAGCCAATATTGTTCAGCTTTTTCTGACGACGACTCCCTCAATTTGATTGGGTGTGATTTGGTAGCTTGACTGAGCTGTTGGCGAATGAGTTGTTGTCAGATCATGTAGTGTGTGACCCTCCTCTTGTGGATTATTTAGGTAGTGTTATGTAGTGTGCACACCACAGCGATTTTAAAAGACACAAAATCAAGTAATGTAGTGTGAAAGACACCGCGATCTGCGACGTTTAATGTCATCTATTATGAACTAGGCTTAACCCTGCTGGTGATCTGGAGGATTTTAAGCATGTGCGGACACAGCAGCACAGATAGACGATGTGTCTAAATGGGAACGAACTCAACTGATAAAAGACATGACAAGTCTGCCATTCTTCAGTTTGTACAGCTCTCCTGACAAAAATGCTTGCTGCACACAAACAGCTTTGCTGTATCGGCCCTGACAGCATTGTGGGGAAAAACATGCAACAAACCCTGTGGATCATGGAAAAAAACACATACGACCCTTCATGAACTGCTAAATACTGGTTGCCGTATGCAGAGTCCGCGGACGCAGTCTCACCAAGTCATTGCAGGGTCTTCTCATAGGATAAGAAAACTCGGCTATGAATAATAATGAGAAACTGATGCGTCATCACTTCACTAGCAGATTTGCGCTACATCACCGATTTTGATCCCGCCTCAAAAATGATTTTAAACCCGGAATATAAAATTAGCTGACAAAAGTACAAAATTATCCAGTTTTCCCCCACAATTAAAGTTGACCGGTGCTAACATTGTCTTAACTAATGCTAAACGCACAAATCTGTTAAAATCTCAAAAGAGTACTCCAGGGTGTTTTGAACCTTTATTTATTGGCTTTCTCAGTTAGAAACTGTTTATATAAATATACAGACACACTTCATTTTATTTATATATATATATATATATATATATATATATATATATATATATATATATATATATATATATATATATATATATATATATATATATATATATATTACACACTTTGTAAATGTATATATTTGAGGCAAAACACTAATTATTATTATTATAAACACTATTATATATTTGAGGCGAAACAATTCTTCAAAATCTTTTTCAAACTGATAAGTAACAGTTGAAAGTAATTTGCAGGGCTTTTGTTGTACTAATTCCCATGTTGCATTAGATTTAGCAAAGGATTGGTGTGATGAAATACCCAAGTCATTTTTCACTAGAAGTCAGTTCTCATTCAATTATGGTATGGCATGTGAAGATGTCATTCAGGTTTAGTGTTTATTATGGTGCGTGCAAGAGCATGTTTGGCGCCATTGCGTAAATACTGGTGGTGTGTTATAAGTGTGCAATCGATCTTTGAAAAAATTCCAGAAGCTAGTGATAATAAATGTTACTAGTGTATGAAATGAGCAAAGAGGTTAATTCACTTTTGTTGAATGTACTTCACAGCGAACACCAAGCACTTGTCGTTTGATGAAGTAGTGAATCAGTCCAGTCCCAGCAACTGCACTGTCTATTGTGGTGGAGTCACTACAGGCCTTACAGGTTGGTGTTTGCTGCAGGCTGTAACCTGAAATGACTGGTACCAGATTTGATTGATTTTAGCCTTTTGTAAAACTGAATTCAATGGCTGCATAAAATTGTCCAGCTTCAATCTAGTATGAATGGAAAGTCATTTTTAATGTGCTGCTGTTCTTTTCTCATTTTTCCACTCCTGCAGAACAACTCATGAGACAAACATTTTCCCCTTTTGGCCAAATCATGGAAATTCGTGTGTTCCCAGACAAAGGCTACTCGTTTGTGCGGTATGTTAATGCTATTGTCATGGAAAGTTGTAGTTATGCTTAAACTCTGAGGTTGATCTAAGAGTCTCCTTAATATTTGCAGGTTCAACTCTCATGAAAGTGCAGCTCATGCAATAGTGTCAGTAAATGGTACATCCTTAGAAGGTCACATAGTGAAATGTTACTGGGGTAAGGAGACTACAGACATGGTGAGCCCCATGCAGCAGGTGCAGGTACCCCAGGTGAGCAGGAGTATCTTTTTTTTGTATCATTCTAAATTTAGTTTAGAAGTGTACTAGTATTCAATATACAGAAGAGCATTGGGAATCTTGTAAATTTAATCTTGCATATGTGAGGAAAATGTTTGCTGCTAAATAAATCACAGGGTGTGTGTGTGGTCTTAAAGTATTGATGTCTTAAATTGTCTGAAATATTTTGTTGTAGGTCTTAAATTGTTTTAAACCAGTTTTCATTTTCCTTTGTCCATGTAAGGCTACCCCAATCTAGCCAACACCTTCCCAATGACCAACAATCCATCTCAATAAAATGTTTACCAAAAGTTTTCTTTCTTATCTCTTAATTACCAATGTGGTTTATTTCTCTAACAAAAACATTTGTAAAAGTTCTTATTTTGAAGAAAGGTTATGCTGAAAAAAGTGTATGTATACAAATAGGGTTTGCTTGTTCTGACATTATTTAAAATATATGGCTAATAAACAATTAATAAAATAAAAAACTTTTCACTGGGCCGACAAGACCATTAGAAAAACTATCTTTGGAGTTTAGCCTTGAACAAGTTTAACATTTAATTTATAATAATCTTAAAGACCTTAATGTTTTCATTTTGACAAACCTGCAGGAACTCTGACTCTGTTTTATATTCTGTACTTTCTGATTTTCTAGCAGAACAAAGTTGGTTTTGCTGCGCAACCATATGGCCAGTGGGGACAATGGTACGGCAACGCACAGCAAATTAGTCAGTATGTCCCTAATGGCTGGCAGGTACCCACTTACGGCGTGTACGGACAGGCCTGGAATCAGCAGGGCTTCAAGTAAGTTTACAGATTTACATGCTTCCATTTTGTTCAATGTTTTGAAGAAGTTTAAGACTGCTGTGAGGATCATGCAGTCAGACAACTAGATCTATCATTGACCTTTGTGTACAATGTGCTTAAAGAATGTACGTTGTAACTACAGATTTCATTTTCTTATGTCTGCAAGATACAATGTGTATGTAATATTATGTTGGCCTCTAATTTCAGAGTGTCGCTCTCATTAAGCAGGATAATGAAATCACGAATGTAGATGGTGTCAAGTTTAATTTCTGCGATTCTCTGAGGCAGATCCATAGATAAACACTTACATAACATTGCTATATACAAAAAAGTATAAACCTGTTTGAGTTATAATAACTTAAGACTGCTAAACATATGAACTAATAAAATGAAACCTGTGGTCAAATGTCAAACAGTTATATTAAGATTGAATTAATTAATAGCTTATTAAAAACATGTTTTTATTGATGTATTTATCTCATTCATCTTTTTTGTCATCTGCTTATAACATGCCCGAATTGGCTGGTAAATAAAATGGTAGGTGGATGTAGTTATTGCTACGATGTATATGAATATTACTTGCCATACAACAGTAGTATCGTCATACAAGGACAATCTGGAAGTAAAGCATTAAAAAAAATTTTTTTAGCTAATATGTTTATCACGTAACTCTAATTTGAAGATGACAACATAACCCCAGATGCGGTGTTATTTGTGGTTTTACTTGGGATTTGCTAGTAAAAGTACTTACAAATATTAAAAGTTTTCAAATAGGGCTGGGCCGATAAACGATATTATATCAAATTGAATCCGTCGAATTGCGAATTTTTTTTTAATTAATTTATTTTTTTATTTTATTATTTTTTTTTATATATGTCAATAACAATGATAAGCTCTGGACTTTCACACAGCAGAAATGTGCACCAATGGGAATCAAGAAGTGTTGATATTAGAGATGTACTGACTTTTTGGCTACTGAAAATTTATTGGCCAAAAATGTTATTCCATTTAATGCACTCTAGTTTTTGTGGCTTCAGTCATTGTTTGGATACTCTTTTAAATCTGGAAGCGATAACAACTTGTATCGAAATGTATAGTGTCATTGTACAATATGGGGAAATAATTATCGGATTGCATTTTTGCCATATCGCCCAGCCCTATTTGCAATTAATAATTATGATTTTTGAAAAATAAACCGTTTATGCGTTTAATACACCATAAAATTATACACAGCAAATTAGTCAGTACATCCCTAATGGCTGGCAGATATTGCATTGACTAAATGTAAAATTTGAAATCCTTTTAGCAGGATTTGACCTTTTTAAATAGCAGAAAAAATTATTTGTTACCTCTTGCATGTTCTCAACGCCTGATCTCATGTCATGTCAAGTCATGAAATATTTTTTTGGTGTTTAACTCTGAGGATACAATGGAGAGGTAAATTTGTTCAATACAACAATAACATGCATTCAATTAAATATAAATTTTTAATTAAAATTAAATCTTGTCATCTATAGTTTCCTACATTTACAGGCAAAACTGTGCAAATAGTGCTTCATTAACGTTGTTGAAATGTAACCGTGATAAATGGATAAAAGAAACACCTGAAAACATCACATAAGCCTGAATAAGTCACATAATAAATGAACAAAAGCTGTAGATTAATAACAATAAAATAATGTAAATATATTGCATGGCTTCTTTAATACGTTTAACATGCCTATATTACTACTACAATAAAATTGTGTTTCTTCCAGTCCTTCCTCACACAGTATAGCTACTGTTACTTCAGGAAATACATCGGAAATCTGTGGAAGAAACTTGGCTTTAAATTAAATTTTACATTTGTGAAAACATTTGTGATCTTCGCTAAATTCAAGTGCTTGTCTTTAGAGCCAGTCACATGATCAATATCTTGTGACATCTCTAGTGTTGTCACGATACTGGAATTTTGTTACCATTGTGTACTGAAATTTAAAAAACATCAATAAATACAGGCGCAGTTGAGCATGTATGTAAACACCGCTTACCGATTGGCCATTGTGTTCATGTGCTCAACCGAAATGACTGTGATTGGCACTAGATGTACAAATCCCCCACAAGAACTGTCTGCTAAGTGAAGTTTCACAAACTAAAGCTGCGGTCACACTGGGCTTTTCCTCCCATAGACTTCCATTCATACGCACGTGAATGCGTCAGACCGGAAACACAAGGTCATGCGTCAAGTTTCGCATGTTGCTGCGGTGCAAAGTTCAAGCTTTGTGAACTCTGACCTGCGAAATCGCATCACTTGTCTGCGTGAGACCAATCGAGGATCAAAACATGACCTCTCTGAACAGAAATTTAAAACATGGAGCAATTGCTCGCTTTTTTTAAAAGTCTAAACATCTTGTTTGATCGCAGCTGGTCTCTCATCTGTAATTATTAGTAAGCCAATCAGATTAATTCAAACTCACTGTAGGTAGCAGTCTAAAGCCGCGGTCACACTGGACTTTTCTCCCCATAGTCATCCATTCATATGCACGTGAATGCGTCAGACCGGAAACGCAGGCTCGTGTATCAAGTTTTGCAGATCGCTGTGTGGGAAAGTTCAAGCTTGGTGAACTCTAATCTGTGAAATCGCATCACGTGACTGTGAGACCAATCGAGGATCAAAACATGACCTCTCTGGACAGGAATTTGAAATATGGACCAATCGCTCACTACTTTGTCTAATCATCTTGTTTAATCCCGCCCCTTTTCGCAGTGCCGTACGACAGAATTTCGCACGCACAAACTCTAGTGTGGCCGCTGCTTAAAACTACTCGCTTGTTTTTGTTTTCTGAAGGAATCCACCCCATCTCCCCCTTTTCCTCCTCAACCACGCAGAGCTCTGTTCTCGTACCCCCTTACGTGCTCATTGAGCAGGCAGGACCCCTGGGCTCAATTATCTCTGACCTTAGGGTTCTCTCCCAGGACAGCATGCCAAACCTGCTATTATTATCAAGCAAAATCTAAGTGTGAACTCTTGAAATCTTAATTGTGCTTTTCACCGCCACCAACTGACAGCTCCTTTGTCTTGTAGTCACTTACAGGCTGGCGCAGGATGGCCCGGTGTGGGTGCCGTGAGCAACGGAGGCGTTGTGGAGCCTGCGCAAGGAGTCAACGGGACCGTCCTGGCCAACCAGTCCACCATGGGCACTGCAGGATACCACACACACTGATGGGGCGAAGGACAACTCTAGCACTCCACTGCGGCCACTGCAGGGATCTACACACTCAAACAAGTCACGTCAAGATATGCCTGGCCTGGGGGAGGCGCTGTGCCATTTTTCTTTTTTGTTTTTCTCCCTCGTCCTCCACCTGTAATTTGAGACTTTGAGGCAGATCTTGCTCGTCATTGCGGGGTCTTGAGTTGCCCTACACTGGGATTAAACATCACACCCTGATACACAAACGTATTCACACAAACACACACACCCATATAAATCCACAAGTCTACGGCCTGGTGTCCGACTGGCTTATTTGGAGAGGACTATGCCATTTTTAACTCAAAAGTACTATAAATGAATAAAATCAACAATAACTGCAACTTTTTTTTTTTTTTTTTTTTTTTCATTTTGCCTTTTTTTGGTTTGTTTAGAGCGATTTCAGCTGCTGATTTTGTAATATATGAAGCTTTGCCTTTTTCGTTTTTTGGACTTGCCATTTTAAAAGGAAAAATTTGTGTTGTTGAGAGGAGCGATGACACCAACGAATCGTGTGAAATGTCAACCTTTTTCTTTTTTTTGTTTGTTTGTTTATAAAATGAATAAAATGGATGTCAACTGTTGTATTTTTTTAATTAGACATTCAATTTCTCAAACTAAACCAATTGCAGGGATGACTGCCGCATTTTTTTCCTTGAGGGCAGATGAATATTGCACAATATTAATACGTTTTCACAAGAATTTGATGTTACGCAAATTTTAGGTATTTTAAATTGTTTTGCATTCCAGTTTTTTGAGGGCTTCTAAGTACAGTATACCGTTCTGTATGTAAATAACCAAACAACTGTGTTCAACTGTCGGGACGCTATATAAAGAAAACTCAAATGTTGATTATGGATGCTTGCTTGCTTGCTTTTTTGTTTTGTAGGTAGGTCGGTGGGGGGGAGGGGATTTGGGGAAGGTTTTTGGGCTTCATTGCAACTCCTACGGCATTAGCGGCTCTGTTAAATGCTGGTCCATATGGTTTTAAGGATTGTTACAGAGAACTCAAGGAGAATAATTTGCTGCTTTTGTGCGGCACTGAACATTTTGTTAGAACTGCGATTAATTCTGTGTATAAAATGAAAATGTTGAATTTTTTTTTTTAATGAAGTATTTAGTATCAAGACAAGAAACCTGAATGGATCAGAATTTTGCACTGTTGCCCATTTAATAGACGAGACCAATTGTGTTGCCTTATTTGAGTTGATTTCATTTGAAAAAACTGATGACCATTAAACATAGGCAGTGCCTACGAATAAATTAAACCTTTGTATTTTGAGGGTTTTTTGATAATGTTCATCTTATTACGTGTTCTTGCTTTGTCCCATTAAAATGCAGATGCGAACCAACATATCTGTTTGTTCTTTTATGACCTTGAACTGGATTGTTTTGGATTACTACATGAATAGCACCATAGTTGTAATGACAGCCTATACATGTACAGTTAGGTTCATAAATATTTGTATATTGACACAACATTTTTGGCTCTATATATCAACACAATCAATTTGAAATGAAACGAACATGATGTGCTTTAACTGCAGACTTTCAGCTTTAATTTGAGACTATTAACATGCAAATCAGGTGAACGCTGTCGGAATTACAACAGATTGTGCAAGTGTCTCCCACTTCTTAAGGGTCCCAAAGTAATTGGACAGAATAATAATCATAAATCAACCTTTCACTTTTTAAAACTTGGTTGCAAATCGTTTGCAGTCAAATACAGCCTGAAGTCTGGAATACATAGACATCACCAGATGCTAGGTTTCATTCCTGGTGGTGCTCTGCCAGGCCTCTACAGCAACTGTCTTCAGTTCTTGCTTGTTCTTGGAGCATTTTCCCTTCAGCTTTTTTTATCAGCAAGTGAAATGCAAGCTCAATCGGATTCAGATCAGGTGATTGACTTGGCCATTGTATAACATTCCACTTCTTTCCCTTGAAAAACTCTGGTTACTTTTGCAGTATGCTTTGGGTCATTCTCCATCTGCACTGTGAAGCGCCGTTCAATGAGTTCTGTAGTATTTGGCTTAATATTACCTGAAACACTTCAAAATTCCTCCTGCTGGTTTTGTCAGCGGTCACATCATCAATAAATACAAGAGAACCAGTTCCACTGACAGCCTTACATGCCCACTTAATGTCACTACAACCACCATGCTTCACTGCTTAGGATCATGAGCAGTTCCTTTCCTTCTCCATACTCTTCTCTTCCCATCACTCTGGTACAAGTTGATCTTGGTTTCATCTGTCCATAGGATGTTGTTCCAGCACTGTGAAGACTTTTTTTTAGAACTCTAATCTGGCCTTCCAGTTTTTGAGGCTCACCAATGGTTTACATCTTGTGGTGAAACCTCTGTATTCCCTCTGGTGTAGTCTTCTCTTGATTGTTGACATTGACTGCAGAGTGTTCTTGATGTGGTTAAAAATGTTTTCTTTACCAGGGAAAGAATTCTTTGGTGGTCCGCCACAGTTGTTTCTATGGTCTTCCGGGTCTTTTGGTGTTGCTGAGCTCACTAGTGCATTCTTTCTTTTTAAGAATGTTCCAAACAGTTGTTTTGGCCACGCCTAATGTTTTTGGCTATCTCTCTGATAAGTTTTGCTTTGTTTTTTCAGCCTAATGATGGCTTGCTGCACTGACAGCTCTTTGGATTTCATCTTGAGAGTTGACAGTAACAGATTCAAAATGCAAATAGCACACTTGAAATGAACTCTGGACTATTTATCTGCTCATTGTAATTGGTATAATGAGGTAATAACACACACACCAGGCCATGGAATAGCTTAGAAGCCTATTGTCCAATTACTTTTGGACCCTTAACAAGTGGGAGGCACATATGCAAACTGTTGTAATTTCTACAGCGTTCCCTGATTTGGATGTAAATACCCTCGAATTAAAGTTAACAGTCTGCAGTTAAAGCTCATCTTGTTCGCTTTATTTCAAATCGTTTGTGTTGGTGTATAGAGCCAAAAATGTTAGAATTGTGTCGATGTACAAATATATATGGACTGTATACATAGTCAAAAGATAAGACTTCTGAGTCTGCTACAAGTTATTTTATATCTAGAAAACATGCTGAAGTAAAATGTCAAAATAATGTTTAAAAAACGTTTTTGTCATAAAACATATTTGTGAAAATATTATTCTGATCCGCACTTCTTAAAATGTAAAACGTGCTGGAACTTTTTGTTTTCAATTATTTACAGCTTGCTCACGACTGGGTAAATGTGGATTATTTGTGAACGTTATTTTTTTAATTAAGTGTTTTTGGGGCTGCGTTATCCTTAAATTATAGTATCTGTTTATGTCACTGAATAATTCGCAGGCAAAATATATTGGTATCTACAGTATACACAACATTATGACTGTTCATTACGTTTTAGTGTGTATTTTCTGTAAAAAAAAATGAACCTGTGTCAGTTGTTTTTCCTCAGAAAAAAATAAAGTAGTAGCAAGTTGCACGGACTTCAGTTCCCAGAATGCATTTGACTGGTCGCCCTGTGGCCAATCGGGAAGCTCGTTACAGCCGCAATGGAGAGCTGTATGTAAGGAGGAATGGCGCCGGTTGCTGGAGTTCTGAAGTGAATCCTCCGCGGATTCTGACCACTGAGAGCAGCTCTGTCGGTAGAGGTTGGTCCTTCTCTCATCATCTCTTGCTTCCCTCCGTTAATTCACTGTCACACATCTAGTGTTTAACTCCTAGCAGCGACATGTCGGTGTCATTTGGAAGCATTGTTATTCTGATGCTGCACTACTGTATAATAGCTACATTTAGATAACATTTGTAACAAGTGTTGTAAATGTAAGAGTTTGAAAAAAATATGTTTTAGTGAATGTTTAATGTGATTTTGTTTTTCTCTTATTGTTTGTTACATAATTCTGTTATATATTTACAAAAAAAGTAACAATCTTTCAATTAATACCAAGACGTGTCATGAATTGGGGTTAATCATTCAGCCTATTTAGTTTTAATTAGTTTAATTTAACAGTAGCAATGATTAATGTTAGTTGATGATTAGGCAATTAACAATGTGAGATTAGACACTAAATAAATAAAACAAACCGTGATTTGGACCGTGAAAATGGTATTTTGTTTAACCATGGGTACTTACCATCGTAACACTTCGATATTGCAAAAATCTGGCATTGGGTTTTTTCTTTCTGTGATATATATTGAGATATGAATACATTTTCACCAGATATAGCTTTGTAGGAAAGATATTGTCTTTTTTAGATACATTTGTAAGGGAATGTATCTGCATAAAATATAATAAATGACAGGAAACATAAATACAACTCTAATCCACATCTTGTATTGTGATTACTGCAGATATGCACATTGTTATAGAGGTAAAGATGGTTTTCTATTCACACATTCGTTCATTTAGAAGTCTCTATATTGTTTACCATGTTACTTTGAATATTCGATCAGAAGTATGACTTTAAAACAACATTAACACTATCTAATTTACTGTGAACAATGTTTTTAATTCAGCATTTGTTTTTACTAATCTCACTCTCTCTCGTGTGCATGTGAACGTGTGTGGACATGCAAATGGCGGATCTGCGTGAACAGGGTGTGCAGATGTACAAATCTACATTAGCTGACAGACAGTTTGACCTTCTTATCAGAATTATGGGAATTGTCGGCTCAACAAATTTTATTTTGATGAACATTTTTTTGTTTTATGTCTTACCAGAATAAAAAAATACATATAAATGCATTTAGATCATTTACTTTAATCATAACTATTGGAATGTGAAGAGACTTTCAACCAGCTCAACAAAAAATGTTTCTGACACTCACCTACTGCACTTTTAAAATTCTGTTTCTCTGGGAACTGCCTCGCATCATGAAAAAACAAACCCGAAACGCAGCTTCCGGTTCATGTGGACCTTCGTGCCATATGACCAAAATTCATTCTACTCTTATTCATACTATATAGAATATACTTTATTACCATGTTGTGAAAGAACTTTAAAGGATTAGTTTACCCCAAAATTTAAATTTTGTTATCAATTACCTTCATGTAGTTTCAATCTCCTAAAACATTAGTTCACCATTGGAACACAAATTAGGATATTTCAGATGAAATCCGAGAGCTCTCTCATTCTCCATGTCATGCAATCGATTAGAATTTAAAAAGTCAAGGAAAAAAACAAAAACATTGCCAAAACATTCTGTGTGACTTCAGTGGGTCGACTGTAATGTTTGAAATACATCAAACTTCTGCATCAGCTAATGGTGGACATTTACTATGGGCAACAAGCCGCTTGCAGACTCTGATGGCAATATGTTGTACTGCCCAAACTACGACGTACACCCTGATGACCTGAAAGATACACCATTTACATTAATTTCAATAATGCACGGGCTGATTCATCTGGTGAATCGACGTTCGTGTGTAAAGCTGTCATATTGTTCAGGTTAAAAATGACGCAATCTGTGTAGCTTGACTAGTTGACGATAATTAAAAAAGCATCATGGCAGAGCATTAAAGACTTGTCAACTAGTCTGTACAACCCCGAGTTTTGTTTGATTACAGTTGAACCACTAAAGTCAATTGAAAAGTTTTGTCAATGTTTTTGGTTCCTTTTCTAATAATTAATAATAATAATTCCTTACATTTATATTGCGCATTTCTGGACACTCAAAGTGCTTCACATTTTTGATGAGAATCTCCTCATCTACCACCAATGTGCAGCATCCACCTGGATGATGCGATGGAGTGATAAAGCCAGTTATGAGATGTTGATCATTAGGAGGCCATGATGGACAGAGCCCAGTGGGCAAATTTGGTCAGGATGCCAGGGCTAAACCCCTACTCTTTTTTTTCCCCGAAGGACATTCTGGGATTTTTAACGACCACAGAGTGTCAGAACCTTGGTTTAACATGTCATCCAAAAGATGGAACTCATTGAGCAGTATAGAGTGCCCATCACTATATTGGGGCGTTAGGACCCACACAGACTGCACATTAAGCGCCCCCTACTAGGCTCACTAACACCACGTCCGGCAGCAACCTAGCTTTCCCATGTGGTTTCCAATCCAGGTACTGACCGGACGTAGCCCTGCTTAGCTTTCGTGGGTGACCATTTGAGAGTTGCAGAGAGTTAGCTGTCAGTTTCTGAACTTTGAACATCTTGGGACATTTTTTGCTGTCTATGGAGGATGAGAAAGAGAGCTCTCGGATTTCATATTAAATAAATTAATTTGTGTTCTGAAGATGAATGAAGGTCTTGGGGGATTGGAACGACATGAGGGTAATCAATAACTGTATTTTCGATTTTGAAAACTAATCGTTTAAATTCAAATAGAGTACCTACTGAGAACGTTTCAATTCTGGACTAAATACCTTTTTTGCATACAATCACATGCTATATTGCAATCTCCACTGTCATAAAAGTATTTATCTGTAATAATTTACTGGGGTTTGCATCAGTATCTGGAGGCAGACTTGGATTTGCAAGCTGGGACTGCATATCTCAGACTTGCAATGTCACGCACAATGCACTCAGTGCAGTTAGTGATGTCACTGTGAGGGTTAGGGTTGGGGTGGGGTTAGTTGTGCGCATTAAAAACATTGAATGTAGCTCATCTTGCTACTGCACTAAGTCTGCATCTCTCTGGGTTTGAGTTCTACTAGCCAGGGCTAGATTCTAGATAAAAGGTCTAGATAAAAAGATTCTTCCCTGCGTTTAAACAATCACGCTACAGTAAATAAATTGTATTTTGTAGAGGCCTCCCTCTTATTTGAATTCCATGTCACTGTTTTTCAGTGCACAGTACTAACAATGGATGGTCCTCCGGTAAACTCTGGAATACCTCTGGCGACACAAACAGTGGTTTCTCCTGTCCCCCAAACCTCCACCAACTTAAGCACGAAACCTCGGGACAAGCGGAGGACTCCTGCATTCCTGTCCAACTTGGGCAAGGCTACCTTAAGGGGCATCCGCAAGTGCCCTCAGTGTGGCTTCTACAATGGTACTCGTGGTCTAAGCTGTAAGAACAAGGCCTGTGGCACAGTCTTCAGGGATGTGGACAACAGGACAGGACGATTAAAGAAAGGGGCTTCTGAAGTGGTTCAAGTTGTGACAGATAGTGGAGGCAGAGGAGGAGGTCTGCAGGTCTTCTCTGTGCGTCAACAGGGACGTGGCTCTGAACATCGAGGTTTTGTTGAGTTAGCCCTAACGGATACAGCCATTACAACTGCAGATGGGACTGTGCTGACCCGTGTCAATGTTGGCAGGTGTTACATGCCATCTTGCCAGCAGAACGAAAGCGAGTCAACAGTCGACTTGGGGGTCAATCAGCAAGAGTCGCAACCATCCAAAAGTCCCTGTACCCATGTGAAACAAGCAATGGAGTGTCAGACCCAAGCAACACCTCTGCCACTTAAAAGCTCTGTGCTGGAGGCTCTAGTGGCTTCCTCCCAGGCCAAGGCAGAGTTGTGGAGGCTGGCTACAGAGACACCAGGACCTTTAGTTCAGAGGGTCTCCAAAGGGACACTAATAGTAAAGTGTCAGCCAGGAGAAGCCCACCCTTTGGGATTGCTGCATCTTACAGTGGGTGTATTTGGTCTTAAAGAGAAGACTGAGGGTGCTGCACCCTTCCGCTGTGCATGTTATGCAGCCAATGTAAAGGGGGATTTAGTGGCAAGAAGCGGGGATCAGTCTAATGTTCGAGGAGAAATTTCCCAGGGACACAGTTTACCTGAATGTTGCCTGCATTTCTATGCCTGTGTTTGTGCCTTCAGGAGTGATGAGAAGCTGACCTCTGAGTTTTCAGCTTTTCTCAACTACAACATGAACGGTAAGTCCATGGTTTACCCCAGGGCTGGGTTCAATCCTGCACCTGCAGAGGTTAGCTTTAACTTTCCTAATACACTGGACGTTACTAGAAAGTTGATGTTTTTAGGGCCTTTTGGACCAATTTTTTTCACATTTCCTAGATCCATTAGTGGAATATCCCACTTTTTGGCATGCTCACACCATAGAAAAGGGAAATAATATTAATACATTAGTGGAAGATCCATCTTTTTGGCTTGCTCACACCATAGAAAATGGGAATAATTTTAATCCATTAGTGGAAGAACCCACTTTTTGGCATGCTTACACAATAGAAATGAATAATTTTAGTTCTAGGAACTCCAACTGGGGTAACTAATGTTAATTACTAAATGTAAAACTACAGTGACATAAGAGTACACTGATTAGACAAATACATGCCATAAAAGACGCCATCACAGTATTTGAAAGTGTTGCAAAAGGCACACATTTTTACACAAAGATGTTCTAAGCATATTATTCCAAGAATGTTCTTCTCTCAAGGTTACAAAGGTGTTCCTGAAAAGTTATTTTGATAATGTTACGCGTTAACATTACACAACTCTTAAGAAACATTACTGAATGTTCTGAAAATATTCTCTGTAAGCTGGAGTGTAGCTCTACATATTATAAGAGCTGATTTAAAGGGCACCTATGATGAAAATCATCTTTTGTAAACTGTTTGGACAGGACTGTCTGTAGGTATAGTGTGTCCACAGTAAAATTGGAGTAATATAAACACAATACATTTTTATATTTTTTAATTTCCTGATGTTAAAATAGGATCTAAATCCCTCCCATTTTGTTTCCCCGCTCACCGAATTGATTGACAGCCACGTATTAACGTGTCTCCGTAGTTAATTCCGGTTTGTGGACGCTAAATCAGGTTTATTTTGTACATTAACATAATGGATATCTTTACAGCAGTGGATATTAACATGTATCCTGTCACATTTGCCATGCAAAAATAGTGTGAAGTTAAACACGCGCGCTTTGTGCTTGTCTTTGAGTTCGTTGTGTGTGTGTGTCTGTGTGTGTGCATGGACTTTGTAATAACATTGTGCGTGACTCATCATTGCAGAAAGGCTTGAATTAACTCCTCAACAAACACATTAAATAATCATTGGGAAACTTCTTGCTGTAGTATTTCTCAAAAACGTTACATGAGATCTCCAATTAGATGAGCTTTATTTGGTAAACAAATCAAGTCTCTCATATAACATATCTACTAAAAGACAGAAAATATTACTTTACAAACTATTGTTAGTAAATCAAATGAACATTTTCATATTAGTCAATAATATTACTGAAAATATTTTAAAGGCTGAATAATATAAATTTACACACATTTACACAAGTAAATAAATCAATGATGAGCTAAAAATCTGCAGAATTCTGCCGCGCAGATTCCCTGTGGGCCTACTTATCCCCTTCTAGTTAGAGTTTTGTAAAAACATAGTCCTAATCAATTCTAAAGTGAATTTAGATTTGCACTCATTAGCTTTCCTCTCAAAAAACTTTTCTAAACAGAGACTGATGCTAGTTATTGGCCAGAAATATCTAATTTAGACGAGAGTACAGTATTCCTACCTTTAGGGAACAGTTAGTTTAGACTTCACTAGACATTTGAAACAGGACTGAACTGTATATATGGTGTGTGTTTTCTCTATGCATCAGAGATGAATGTCAAAATTGTTGTGCATTCCAGGCATTCAGGAGAGTGCAGATCCCATAGTTCTAGCTATATCGGAGTCTCAAAAGCATACGGAGTCCTTCATCCCTCATCGATCCAAGAGACACAAATTTGTGGAGTCCTCTACTGGTAAGTTAAAGCTCTTGGACACAGACCAGCCTTCAACATGGCTGAACGGCTTTTAACACATCCACTGCCTACTGTCTATGCATACAGATTGTTGCAGTGCTATTGTACCATGGCTACAGCAGGCACAATCATATTACGTAGCAGTGGTTGTTTGAAGATAACTAGCTGGGAACTAGTGCTGCGTAATATCACTGCACCTTCTGTAGCCATGGTATGGCAGCCAAGTTCCTTGAAGAGTGTATTGTTCCTAGACATATCGACCTAGAAAATAGCAAATTTTTTTCCCTCCAGTCTTTGGGTGCTTTTACACCTAGACTTTTGTTTCGGAACCTAGTGTGTTTCCCCAGTTAGCGCGGTTCGTTTGACATATGTGAATTCAGCAATCGCGCTCAGATCTTCCCCAAAACAATCGGTCCGAGATCGCCTGAATGAGGTGGTCTCAGCTCGATTGACACGAACTCGGGAGCAGATCGATTGTAGTGAGAAAGCAATACAATCTGAGCCAGGCTAGATCACAGTGTATTGTGGATATGTAAAGGCATATATATGGCTATATGAAGAGAGAATTGTAAGTAGGGCGAGATGTTATTCCTACCGGTAAATGTGCGTTTCATGTCAGATATGAAAGTGAAAGCATGCTGAACTATTAATGAGTGCTGTTCATCCGTTGTGAAAATTGACCGAACAGCAGTCTTGGTTTATCTGTTATTTCTCTCTATAATGTAAAGCCTATAATGCATAAGCCATCGGCTATGTATGAGAAAGTCTTACCTCCGATTTATATTTGATAACGATGTCTTTGAGTGTCACCATTCAAAATTAAAGCGCAGCTTTTCGCTTATATTGTCTTCATGCTCATAATTAATTCAAATAAGGACTCATGACAGCTGAGCGGGCCTTAAATAAACCGACAAATTAACCGTGAAACTCTGACCAATGTGAGGAGGGTTTACTCACATGTGACTTGTTTTTAGCTCTTTTGGTCCATTTAGAAACTTTGCAGTGTGAAAGCGAACCACACCAAGTACAAAGTGCAACATTGTAACAATTTTAATCACTTTTTTGAAACAAGAGAATCGATTCACAGGTGAGAAAGCACCGTTGTACACAATGTAAAAAAAGTCAAGCTTTAAATAGGAAAATTGTCAAAACTTATTGACATTATTGAGCTGGATGCTAATGGTCTAATCTGATTTAATGATCTATGCTAAGCTAAGCTAAGCTAAGCTAAAAGTGCTTCCCTTAAGGTTGATTTATACTTCTTAAAAATGTAACTACACATCTGCTTGGTATCGCTGACAAGCATGGGCGGTGGTGAGAGCCGCAAGCTGCTAACCTGATGGAGCAAGTGTTTACAAGTGTTGAGTCCCGTGAAGGAGCTCTAAATGTTTTGTGTTTACTTTATGATTAAAGTTGTTGCTCTTCCGCCAGTTCCCACCTCTGAATGAGTGAGTTTTAACTACTTGTAGGGTTCAGAAACTCGACACAGAGGAACGTAAAAACCTACTGCCAGCAAGCGTTTCGGACGTGTTATTGCAGAGCAACACAAACAGTGCGCAGAAGTATAAATGCACGGCTACGCGCAAGGCAGGTGCCGTGGGTCACGGCAATCATTCGACGCAGAAGTATAAATCACGCACCATTCACACGGGGTATCCGCATCAATGCTTCCCATTAACTTTAAAAGCGCGATGTCAAGTGTTGCCGAACTAAATTGTGGATCCGTCAGTGCTGCTTCAGTGGTGTTGCTCGCTGCAGAAGTTGGGAATTTCTCAACTTTTCAAGCAGCAATGGAAGCGTCAGCCAATCAGATCGCTTTATGCAAATTCCCCACTTCAGACAGTAGCCGATTGCAGACTAATTTCATTGGCTGTCGTTGATTTGATGATCACATCAGCCCCAACTTCAGACATGCCCTCGGTCAAGCGTTAATGCTGAAGCCCCATGTGAACCATTTCCTGCCTCTGAATGATCGAGTTTTAGCTACTTAGATACTACTAGAGTTAAAAAAAAAAAAAAAAAGTACCTGCAAAGAAACTTGACACAGAGGAACATAAAAACCTACTGCCAGCAAGCGTTTCGGAAGTGTTATTGCAGAGCAGCACAAACAGCGAGCCGAAGTATAAATCCACAGCTACGCGCAAGACAGGTGCCATGGGTCACGGCAATCACTCGACGCAGAAGTATAAATCATGCCCCATTCACACGGGGTATCAGCATCAACGTTTCCCATTAACTTTAAATGCGTGATGTCAAGCGTTGCCAAACGGAATTGTGGATCCACGCCCTCGGTCAAGCGTTAACGCTGAAGCCCCATGTGAACAGTTTCCGGCCTCTGAATGATCGAGTTTTAGCTACTTAGCTACTACTAAGTAGTACACTCGACACAGGAGTATAAATCAACCTTTAGACCCAGAGATCAGCTGAATGGATTAAAAAATTATTACACTAAAATATTTAACTTTGAGGGACTTATATGTCTCAAGTAAAATGAGCCTCTTTTCAAAAAACTAGAGTGTTGTTTTTAACCCAAGGTTAGAAAGGTTGTTTCTGACAGCAAAATTATTATCAAAGGCCTGATAAGCAACTAAATGTTGGTGACAGTAATGCATAATGCAGCTTCTGTATTCATTTTAAACTGAACTGAAAATGTGACATCAACAAAGAAGGATTTTGCAAATGATGCATGTACCAATTTTATGGAAATCAGAGTTCTCTGTTGGCACAGATTCTGTGTGGGCCTGCTTCTGGGGCTCAAAATAAATTCTTCCTGGAGACTCTTCTTTTCCACCCACTGATATCTGTCATTCATGTCTGAATGCTGCTTTTATGTTCTGCAGATTCTGACCGCAGTCTCTGTAATCTGTTTCCCTCTTTTATTCTTTGGCTTTCTGGACCTGTTGCCGGTTCACTCAGCTTCCTCTGTGTCCTCTGCGTCTCTTCTGGCTGTCAAAGACACTTCTGCTCCCACCCTAAACCAGCGCAAACCCACTCACAGAAAACACTCCAGTTCTACTGGGCTTAAGAACCCAGGTGCTCCAGATATTTCTTTTTACTTTGCTTTTCGTCTTTGCTGTTTTCTATTTCTTATTCAGCACTCATTTCTTTCTTTAACATGGTTACAAATACATTTGATGGTTGCCCTTGAGAGATTTGTAATGACGACTCATTTATGTCTGAAAATATAAATGATGCAGACATGGCTTTCATTATTGTATTTTGCTGATTTTGATGTGTGTTATGTGCTGGGGTGAATAACACAGGAAACAGCCAGCCAGTGGATGAAACACATGTGTCACTGAGTTTTCAGCAGTGGTTGGCCAGTGTTACTGAGAGGATCCATCAGACCATGCACTTTCAGTTTGATGGTAAGAGACTCTTATGCAGAATTTAAAAAAAAAAAGAAGTTGTATTTTGCTTAAAGATAATGACACTGACTGGTGCGTGTCAGAAAGATTATATTTATGAGCTGAACATGCATGACAAAGTTGCAATTATGATCCTACAGATTTTCACATGGTAGTCAAAATGGATGCAGCATAGTTCAAAGTAAATACAAGTAATTAAAAAGTATTTGGAATTAATTAAAAAGATAAACAGAGAAGTTAAAAATATAAGAAGATATACTAAAAGATAAAAATATTATCTTTAAGAAGATAAAACACAGACGGATAAAAGATCAGAGGAAAGCAGAGGAAATCATTTACAAGTTAACACAACTAAAAACTAACCTGCATGTGCAAAACATTATAGTATTAAAGAGTAATCATATAGTAACAATATCAGTTTTAACCAAAAAAAAACACACTTGTTGCAGGTTGTTTAGTCATCCTTTTTGCAGATGTTTGCAAAGGTGCGTCTTCATCTCCAACTAGAGTTATTCGAACACACCTGATGTCATAACAGAGAAGCTCTCAAGACTATGTGAATGCAACTTATTCAATGTCACTTACAGTTAATTTTCAGTATTTTTAAGTCATTTTTATGGTCATTTTATAGTCAATCAGGCGGTTCATTCCGCTGTGGCGACCCCAGATTAAGAAAGGGACTAAGCGGAAAAGAAAATGAATGAATGAATGACAGTCAATCATGAAGAGAGTCATCCTGTTGAGATTTGAGGGTAAAAATTCCTTATTTTCACATTCCAATGTTTTACAGGTATGACTGAAATAAAAGTCTGCATGCAATGCACTTCTGAAGACAAACAACTCGTATTTTACCGGATCCAAATTTCACTAAAGCACATTGTTAGTATTAATGGGAACAATTAATCTATGCAAGGTAATTCACAAAAGAAGAAAAAAACTATTTGTTTTGGTAATTTTTAATTAAATCTGAACATCTGCTTCTACTCTGTAACAGCAGGAAGAAATAGGCCTAAGCACCCCCCCCCAATACTCTACCTCATACTTAATATTCTCTTTCAGTGAGAAAATACGCAACACAGGATCATATGCATGACTTATGACAACAAACACAGCTTATTTCACAGAATTTAAATCATGAAATCAAAATTGTACTATTTTACTAGCGCACATTGTTAGTTTTAATGTGAACAATTAATGCGATTTAATCCACTGAAAAAAAACATTTTAGGATAAATTTAAAGTTCATCCTAGATGGCCTTTATGTAATTTAAACAAATAGTTATCCCAAAAATGTTAATCCTGTCAATAATTGCTCATTTCATGTCGCTCTCCAAACCCTTGAGACCTTCATTCATCTGTGGCCCTCCATAGAAAACAATTGTCCCGCCTCATTCAAGTGCAGAAAGATATGAGCTCTGTGCACTGATGTATACCCGAGATACCAGCATGTGACTTCCTGCGTTTGAAACAATCTCAGACATGCACAACATGCATAAAGAGCACAACGCTCTTGTAATTGAGCACCCTATACTGACACTGAGATGAAGAAACTGTTGAATAAAGTCTAAGATATCTTAATTTGTGTAATGAAGATGAACAAAGATCTCATTGGATTGGAAAAACATGAGGGTGAGGAGTAATTAATAACATTTCATTTTTGGGTGAACTGACCTTTTAACAATGTCTTGCAATGAATTTCTACCTCATCATACCTTTATACTTTCATATATTCATCTGAAACATTGAGTTTATGTTGAATGTTTTTATGTAAACAGGAAAGCCGGAGCCGCTGGTGTTTCACATTCCTCAACCGTTCTTTAATGCACTACAGCAGCGTTTATCACTGGGCTCAAAGAAGAGAAGACTGCCCAATTACACCACTAGTGAGTAATATATGTGTATTTATGAGTCTAACCTTATATTAATTGTCCTATTATATTTCCCGATTCTATAAATTATAACCAGTGTTCAGCATATATGAGTACACCAGTCACAAATCTGTCTTTTAAATTAATATTTTCTATAGGATGCTTTACAATATTAGATTCACCGGCCACTTTATTAGGTTCACCTTACTAATAATGGGTTGGACCCACTTTTGCCTTCGGAACTGCCTTAATCATTCGTGGCATTCATTCAACAAGGTGCTGGAAATAATCATCAGAGATTTTGGTCCATATTAATATGATAGCTTCAGGCAGTTGCTGCAGATATGTCACATTCATGATGTGAATCTCCCGTTCAATCACATCCCAAATGTGCTTTATTGGATTTAGATCTGGCGACTGTGGAGGCCATTTGAGTACAGTGAACTCATTGTCATGTTCAAGAAACCAATCTGAGATGATTCGTACTCATTCGCCCAAAGTGTGCCAAGAAAATATCCCCTACACCATTAAATCACCACCACCAGCCTGAACTGTTGATCCAAGGCAGGATAGATCCATGCTTTCATGTTGTTGACACCAAATTGTGACCCAACCATCCGGATGTTGCAGCAGAAATCGAGACTCATCAGACTAGGCAATGTTTTTCCAATCATCCATTGTCCAGTTTTGATGAACCTGTGCGAAATGTAGCCTCAGTTTCCTGTTTTTAACTGACAGGAGTGGCACCCGGTGTGTTCTTCTGATGCTGACCCATCCGCCTCAAGGTTGAACGTGTTGTGCGTTCAGAGATGCTCTTTTGCATACCTCGGTTGTAACGAGTGGTTATTTGAGTTACTGTTGCCTTTCTATCAGCTCCAGCTAGTCTGGCCATTCTTCTCTGACCTCTGGCATCCACAAGGCATTTGTGCCCCCAGAACTGCCCCTTACTGGATATTTTCTCTTTTTCTGATCATTCTCTGTAAACATTAGAAATGGTTATGTGTGAAAATCCCAGTAGATCAGCAGTTTCTGAAATACTCAGACCAGCCCATCTGGCACCAACAACAATGCCACGTTCAAAGTCACTTAAATCACCTTTCTTCCCCATTCTGAAGCTCAGTTTGAACTGCAGCAGATCGTCTTGACCATGTCTACCTGCCTAAATTCATTGAGTTGCTGACATGTGATTGGCTGATTAGAAATTTTTGTTAACGAGTAGTTGGACAGGTGTGCCTAATAAATTAGCCAGTGAGTGTATATTTGTGCATACATTAAATATATTAAATTAGTCAGTACTAAAGGCAAAACTGGAGCTAATCTAACAAAATAACTTACGAGAACAGTCCAAAGATTAGCAGCCCAAATTTTAAAAAGGGGGAAAGTCAAGATATATAAGAGATTAATACAATTTTGTTGAAATTGTTATTTTTTCAACATTTAGCATTAATTTTAATGTGTCATCTTTATGTTTCTAAAGATGTTTGGTGGCTGAAATATTATTTTAACAAACAAATCTGATTAATAAATCTGTTTTGTTCAAATGCATCAAAATATATCACCTACAGTTGAAGTCAGAATTATTAGCCCTCCTGATTTATTAGCCCCCCTGTATATTATTCCCCAGTTTCTGTTAACACATTTATTAACATAACAGTTTTAAAGTAATTTCTAATAACTGATTTATTTGATATTTGCCATGATGACAGTACATAATATCTTAGATATTTTTCAAGATTTTTAAGTACTAGTATTCAGATGAAAGTGACATTTTAAAGACTTAACTAGGTTAATTAGGCTAGTTATTGTATAATGATAGCTTCTATTGTAGATTCAAACAAACATTGCTTAAGGGGCTAATAATATTGACCTTAAAATATTATTTCCAAAAAAATAAAAATTGCTTTTATTCTAGCTAAAAAAGAAGCTAATAAGACTTTCTCCAAAAGAAAAAAATATTATAGGAAGTATTGTGGTGTTAAATATTGTGGTGTTAAATATTTACTGTTAAACATAAATTGGGAAATATTTGAAAAAGAAAAACCATTCACAGCAGGGCTAATAATTTTGACTTTTGAATTATGTATTCACTGAGAAATGGATAAAAATATTCATTTTTCAAAATGGGGTGTTCTCATTTATGCTGAACACTGTGCATTTAAGAAAAATAATCATTTAATACTTTGTCATTTTTGTTTTTAGCATTTGTGCGTAATGACGCTTTGCCTCTGGGCTCTTTCTCTAAATACACCTGGCACATTACCAACTTGATGCATGTGAAACGAATATTTGATACACCAGAGGTGTGTACTAGTTTTCTGCCTTGTTTTCTGGATATAACATGTTTGGGTAGTATATGAATGATGGCACTCTGTTTGAACAGTTGCCTCTGGAACTCACTCAGAGCTTTGTGAAGAACAGTGATGGCTCCTATTCACTGTACCGCTGTCGGGAGACCCCTCTTGATCCTGGATCTGACACGTCCCACCATTCACGCATCAATAAACCTTTGGCCATCAGACCGTTGGAGCTACGCACATTCCTTAGAGTTGGTGGGTGAATGTGTTCACTTAAGCTGATTTTATTTTTCACTGCAATGTACTGTACAGTTCGGCAAGGGTCAGCTTGCTTCAGTTTTGTTTTGCTCCGCTCAGTTTCATGGTTTAGTAAACTTTAAAGGCATAGTTCACCCAAAAATTTTAATTATGGCATTGTTTACTTACTCCCATGTCGTTCCAAACACTTCAGACCTTCGGTATACAAATTAAGATATTTGAAATGAAATCTGAGAGCTCTCTCTCATCCTCCATAGACCACAATGGTCCTGACTTGTTCAATGTCTATAAAAAGAAAAAAAAACCCATAGTCAATACTGACCATATGCTGTCAGTGGTTCAAATTGAATACTTTTAAGCTATGAGAATTCATTTGTACGCACGTACATCAAAAACAATGACTTTATCCAACAGTTTCTTCTCCTCTGTGTTAGTATAGAGGGTGTGTTGATGAGAACTGTGTATTATTGTATATCCTGGGTGCCCATGTGCAACTTCCTCTTTTCAAAACAAAGGACAGGTGCATCTTACCTATACGCAATTTTTTTTAGAGGGCATCTATGATAAAAAATTTTGTAAGCTGTTTGGACAGAATTATGTGTTGTATAGTGTGTCCACAGTCATATTGGGGTAATGTAAACACACAAGCCTCTTTTTTAAGTTTCCCAAAGGTCTACGGAAGGCTGTGGCTCTGATATGCACGTGGGAATGGTGGGTGGGGAGAAACAGCTCATTCACGTTAAAGGCACAGGCAACAAAAACACCTACAATGTCGTAACAGCTCAAATTTTCAAATTTAAAAAGGTATAATACATAATCTGATGGGTGTTTCGAGCTGAATCTTTACAGACACATTCTGGAGACACAAAAGGTTTATATTAAACTTTGAAAAAGTGGTAAAATAGTTTTTTAGGGCCCTTTGATGTTGAAAATGGCACACAATTGGTCATGTATAAAAAAAAAAATAGCTTTCACTTTTCACACATTTTATTAGGTTGCAGGCTTATTCTAATATGGTTTAAATTCATTTAATTAAAAAAATAAATTCTATAAACAGTACCCGGTAATGAAAATGCCAAACAATAAAAATATTATAAATGAATAAATGTTTTTCAAATATATATATATATACATTTATAAATCTCATTTATTAAACAAGTAGGAAATGAACAAATGTGAATAATTGTAAAATATGATAAATTAGTTCACCCAAAAATGAAAATTATATCATTAATTACTCTGCCTCATGTTGTTCCATTTTTCTGAGACCATTGATCATATTCAGAACATAAATTAAAATATTTCAGGTGAAATCTGAGAGCATTCTTAATCTCTATTGAAAGCAATGGTCTGGAAATGTTCAGTGGAAACAAAAAATTGTCCAATTGTTTCATGTGACTTCAGTGGTTCAACTGTACTCACAAAAAGCTCCAAGAACACTTTTATGCGTCAAAAACTGTAAAAACTTTTTTTGAGAGTCGCTCTTCCCTCTGTGATTGACATTTACACCACACGCTGTATCTGAAAAGCCACCGGCATTGTAGTTGACCACACAAACTCTTCACTCTGCTGCCGTCTGGAAAGAGATACAAAAGCATCCGGGCTCTCACATCAAGACTGCAACAGTTTTTTTTTTTTTTTTTCACAAGCCATCAGACTTCTAAACATGAAGAAACTTGACTGATCCACGCACAGACACATACAAAATTAACGGACAACTACAGGATTATTTGTGTGACTGCTCTGCACAACATGTCTACCTCCAACGTCAAATGTTTACCTGTATAGTATTTATATTTGATCCACTATTTGCTCAACATCTATAGTGTACTGGTTGGTGTTACTGTTTCTTTTTCTGTCTGGTCCCATTTGCACTAAATGTTGCACAAACCACACTTTGCACTCCTATTCTTAATTTAATTATTTTTTATTTTAGTTCATCTTATTTTATTCCATTCTTCTAAATTTTTACAGTATTGTGTAGTCCTGTGTTATGTTGTCAATTTATGTTGTTTAATGTAGCACCTTGGTCCTGCATTGTTTCGCTTCACTGTGTTCTGCATTGTATATTGTTGAAATGACAATAAAAGCCAACTTGACTTGATGCTTGAAGACTGTTGAAGGCAAAAACATCCACACCCAAGTAATCTATACAGAGCTAAAATAACTAGTAAAAGTAAATTTGCTAAAAATGATTACTACATTTCAATAGTTCAGTGTGTTATCCATGTTTCATTGTTATTATACACAACAATACCTTTTAAAACCATATACATTTTGTTTTATTTGGTCTTATTTGTATATTTGGGTTTTATATTTGGTATAAAATATTGCTCAATTTCATGTCATCCAGGAAAAATCATGTCATGTTCAAAACTTATTTTACCTGCTGTAGTGTACAGCGTTGGGAAAGTTTTGAAAGGAATGCATTACAATATTGAGTTACTACCCAAAAAAGTAACTAGTTGCGTTAGACATTTTTTATGGAAAGCAATGCGTTACATTACTTTTGAGTTACTTTTTTCATACCTGCCTGAGGCTTGATCTTTTTCAGATATTGTATGTTTCTTTTCTTTTTTTTAAATGGAGAAGGTCTGCATTTAATGACATACTGTATAACCCACACCTTAAATTTACCTTTAAAAAAAACTAATAAAAAAAGATTAGAATAATGTTACCTTCTGAGAACTTCCTGATGCTATACATGACATATATGCAGATTAATGAAAGTTAAAAAGAATGTGTTTGCTAGTTTTGTATTTTTGTTTTATCAGTTCAGTAAAATCACTGTCCATTGAGACTATAATCCCCTTTTCCTCCATGTGTTCAAAATAATGAGAATACTTCCATCACAGAAATGTAATGCTCTGCCATCTTGGTTTTTGTCTGTTCCTGCGATGAGCTTATTTTCTCACTGAGTGTGATTCAACATGATTACACTAATTTTAATTCAGCAAACTATTTTTAAAAGTGTATTAATTAAACTAAAAAGTAACTCAAGTTACATTTTTAAAAAAAGTAACTCAAATATTATTACTTATTTTCTTTAAATTAGTGCGTTACTTTACTCATTACTTAGAAAAGTAAAATTATTATGTAACTCGCGTTACTTGTAATGCCACACAAAAGTGTTCAATGGTTCAACTGTAATCATACAAAGCTCAGGGAGGTCACATGTAATGTTTTGGTTCCTTTTCTGGATTTTTGAAGATCTTGGAATTGTTGCTGTATATGGAGGTTGAGAAAGCTCTCAGATTTCATTTGAAATACTATTTTAACTTATGTTGTGAAGATAACCAAAGGTCTCTGGAGATTGGAATGACACGAGAGTGAATATTCAATAACAGAATTTTGATTTTCTGAATAAAAAAGTATTTAAAGAGGCCCTATTATGCTCTAAGTGAAGTAAAATATCCAGCTAAGGCTTAAATCTGAAAGTGTTTAAAACTATTGATTCATCTATAAAAGAGTCGACTCATAGTGGTTCGAATGAATTGCAGTGGTAACAAATCTTTAGCCGTGTTTGTGTGACGTTGATACGGAACTCAAGCCTGCCCATTTGTTGCACGCACAGACCCGGGAAAATTTAAACCCCCGGCCCCGCCCACAAACACTGTAGAAAGAAAAAGAGAAGACAAACACTGTAGCAGATCCTGGTTGAATCATGTTGCGAAGACGCTGTGCTCTGAAGTGTGAGGGAAAGTTAGTGTTACTTTCCCTACCCAAAGATGAGGCTGTGAAGAGTCAATGGTTAAAGTATATTTTTTGCAAAAATACCTCAGCATTATAGCCCCAGCCTTGTGCTGTGTTCCTATCATTTTTCTGACAAGTACATCAGCAGTCTACACACTTACAACAGGGGATTCTTTGGCTGTTTGTTAAAGGAGGATCAGAAAAGACTATTGATGTAAGGGACTTTGTCAGAGCTTGACAGGAACTTTACAGTACACAGTTCATGGATCAATTTCTTCTTCCATTTCACAAGTGTAAATAACTTAAGTGCTTAATAATAAATTGTTGCCTCCTTGTTTTCTCTAGCTTGCAAGTTATGTATTTAATTGTGTTTTGTTACTTGTAACCATTTGTACTGTATCAGGTTAACTCTTTATATTTTCATATCGCGTCTAGAGCCACGCTGAAAACGCGACGCGTGCCGCATTTTTTACAGATTTAAATGCATTTGTGACCTCGCGACCCTCTGCCGGTTGTCATTGCTATGGCCAACGTCAGCTGTTCCTACACACGTGTGGTGGTCAGGTTTCAAAATAGTTCAGCTTTTCCCACTGTGTGGATTAATACTGAATGTGTGTTATGGTTAAGACAGCAATATGCTGTTGTTTAACTGCATTGGACTCACACATATACTCTGCACTCTGACTACTTCAAAATTGTTAATAAGCCATGGTAGACATTTCTCTCTGTCTCACGCTGAATGCAGTCGACCAATTATAACAGACTGGGTCATCGGACCAATCAGCGCAGATTAGCATTGCTAAGGAGGGGTTTGGGAATTAATCATATGGGAGTTGTTGGGATAATAAATAAAAATAAATGCATATTATAAGACAATAAAAGAGTTTTTTGACCTTGCATGTATATAAGACTGTTGTTGGAGATCCACAAAACCAAAATATGTCCTTTTACAATGTATAATAGGGGCTCTTTAAAAAATATAGCAAATACTGTAAAAAAAAAAAATCCTTGCTCTGTTAAAAATCATTTGGCAAATATTTGAAAAAGAAAAAAAAAAAAATCACAGAAGGGCTAATCATATTCACTCTAAATTATTCTGCAAGTGCAGAGCAGAAATGGTCTGAATACAATTTCTGGTCAGTACATCTTTAGTTATCTGTATTAGGTTTTGTGGCTGACACGCTGTGGTATGGTCTCACAGGGACATGCAGTGCTGAGCAGACAGAGCCAGTGCCTTTCGTGATCGAATGGATCCCAGACATCCTTCCACACTCACAGGTGGGAGAGCTGAGGATCCGGTTTGAGTACGGCCATCAGCTGGGCAGTAAGCCAGAGCACTGCAAGACCTCTGCTGGGACAGAGAGAACTGAGCAAACGATTGCAGACACCATCACACAGCAGTAAGTTCCTGTAGAAGACTGAGATTATCATGCAGTTCAGCAATTACAATTCACCATTGGCTTGAATGTTATGGACTTTTTTAAATTGCACTTAGCATATTAGCTGGCAATGAGGTGCTACTCAGGAAAATGGTCATTGTTGTGTTACAGACAAACTGTTGTAAATATTAAAGCTCTGGATATATAAAAACAAACAACAAAATGAGTACAAAATAATGTAATGTGAAATGTTTTCTGCTGTTCAAAGATAATTCATTCTCATACATTTCTTAATAATGGAAGTTTGACAGTTTGGTTTAAGAACACAATCTTCAAACTATAAAAACGTGTATAGTTCAGCTGACAGTTGGAGAAATTACAATAAAAGATGTTCATGTTAGAGAAATATTGTATGCTTGACACTTTTTAATGTTTATGTGTATAAAACAGAAACTGAGGTTCACTGAAAAAAATGCCATTGGCTTTTTGTTCAAACTACTTAAATACAATAAGCTGAAACAACACAATTCATTAGTTTTTATTTGGGACAACTTAATTGCTTTGTTCAATCAAAATACATTTGTAAAACTCATAAGTTAACTTAATTCCTTCATGTTGTCTTAACACAAATCTATTGTATGCGACCCAGCGTTTTTACAGTGTTAATTAAGAGAGTTGTTTTCACACTGTAAAAAAATATCACAAAACTTCATGACTACAAATGTTACATTAATTTTGATGAGATAATCTGGTTTCACTATTTTTTTTTTTTGTTATTTATTTATTCATTTTACTTCAGCTAAGTCTATTTTCAATTCCGTATTTTGGATGAGACGTTATACCGAGGTCCTGACTCTCTCAGAGCAAATCCCATGGTATTTCTCACAAAGAGTAGGTGTGTAACCCCGGTGTCCTGGCCCTCCATTGGTCCTTAGCCATCATGGCCCCACAGTCATCCCCATCCACTAATATTGGCTCTATCACTGTCTCTCCACTCTACCAATAGCTGGAGTGTGGTGAGCGCACTGGCGCCGTTGTTCTGTGGCTGCAATGTGCAAGTGGATGCTGCACACTGGTGGTGGTATGGAGAGACCCCTCCCCACCTCATGATCGTGAAGCGCGTTATGTTTATGGCCATACATGATAAATGCGCTATATAAATACACATTACATTACATTACATATTTTTAATTAGGGGTGGCCACAGCGGAATAAACCGCCAACTATTCTAGCATATGTTTTACGCAGCGGATGACCTTCCAGCCGCAACCCAGTAGTGGGAAACACCCATACACACTCATTCACACACATACACTACGGTCAATTTAGTTTATTCAATTCACCTATAGCGCATGTCTTTGGACTGTGGGGGAAACTGGAGCACCTGGAGGAAACCCATGCAAACACGAGAACATGCAAACTCCACACAGAAACGCCAATTGACCCAGCTGGGGCTCGAACCAGTAACTTTTATGCTGTGAGGTGACAGTGCTAACTACTGCTACAAAACTAAAGTATACAAAGGTATAATTATTATCAGTTCACTATAGTTAATATGACGCAGTGGTGCAGTAGGTAGTGCTATCGCCTCACAGCAAAAAGGTCGCTGGTTCGAGCCTCGGCTCAGTTGGCGTTTCTGTGTGGAGTTTTGCATGTTAACACAAATTTCTGATCAGCCAAATATATGGCAGCAACTCAATGCATTTAGGCATGTAGACATGGTCAAGATGATCTGCTGCAGTTTAAACTGAGCATCAGAATGGGGAAGAAAGGTGATTTAAGTGACTTTACATGTGGCATGGTTGTTGGTGCCAGACAGGCTGGCCTGAGTATTTCAGAAACTGCTGATCTGCTGGGATTTTCAAGCAACAACCATCTCCAGGGTTTACAGAGAATGGTCGGAAAAAGAGAAAATATCCAGTGAGCGGCAGTTCTGTGGGCGCAAATGCCTTGTTAATGCCAGAGGTCAGTGGAGAATGGCCAGACTGGTTTGAGCTGATGGAAAGGCAACAGTAACTCAAATAACCACTCGTTACAACCGAGGTATGCAGAAGAGCATCTCTGAACGCACAACACATCCAACCTTGAGGCGGATGGGCTACAGCAGCAGATAACCACACCGGGTGCCACATCTGTCAGTAAAGAATAGGAAACTGAGGCTACAATTCGCCCAGGCTCACCAAAATTGGACAACAGAAGATTGGAAAAACATTGCCTGATCTGATGAGTCTCCATTTCTGCTGCGACATTCGAATGGTACGGTCAGAATTTGGCATCAACAACATGAAAGCATGGATCCATCCTACCTTGTATCAACGGTTCAGGTTGTTGGTGGTGGTATAGTGGTATGGGGGACTGTCACAGCCTACCTGATTATTGTTGCTGTCCATGTCCATCCATTTATGACCATAGTGTATCCATCTTCTGATGGCTATACTTCCAGCAGGAAAACGCTCCACGTCATAAAGCAAATCATTTCAGACTGGTTTCTTGAACATGACAATGAGTTCACTGTACTCAAATGGCACCCAATAGAGCACCTTTGGGATGTGGTAGCATTATCGAGAGATTCGCATCGTCAAAATGGACCAAAATCTCTGAAGAATATTTCCAGTACCTTGTAGAATCTATGCCACGAAGGATTAAGGCAGTTCTGAAGGCAAAAGTGGGTCCAACCCGAGATTAGTAAGGTGTACCTAATAAAGTGGCCGGTGAGTGTACAGTGATGCTAGCATTTATTAATAGTTTTGTAAATATTATCATAGCCTACATACAGTACAGTAGACTTTACGACAGTATGGTTCAAAAACTCTGTTGTATTTACTATAAATTATTTTAGTATTTTTCATGTGGGATTGGACACCAAGCAGTTTTCAGTAAAGCTAGTAGGCTATTGTATTTTTATTTAAAATTTTGACAAATTCTTGGGAGTTCTTCCGGTCCGTCGCACACAAACCTCCAGCCCAAGAGATGGCGCTAGTGACACTTCTGAATCCATCACTGTGTATCTGCGAAGGAAGGACTGGGAGCTTAGGAAATAAACAAAAGACGAGTTCAGATTAATAAATGTTTTAAAGGCGAACCAAAACCTTTTAACCACGCGTTTGCAGTCTTTAGGTTGATTTGCACTAAAATAAATTCTAAATGGATATGAATTGCGACCTATCGCTGCGAGTGAGCGTCTTCTCCGAACAAGGAGGAAGAAAATACATGGAGGATTTAACGGAGGTGATCGTGGAGCTGGAACCCACCGACGATGAGCTGCAGGCGGCGGGACACGCTGATCCAAAGCCGGACCATGAGGCGGTCTCTGATAGTGAACCGCCAGACTGCTCAAACAGCCCTTTACCGGTGCTAATAACGTGGAGAAACCCGCTGTCGACCGAGGAAGCTGACGGTACGGATGAGCCTGGGACTCAACCGGCGGCGGCGGACAGCAGGAGATCGGTCGCCTTCTTCGCCGTGTTTGACGGACACGGAGGGCGAGAAGCTGCGCTGTTCGCTCGAGATCACCTCTGGGATTTTCTCAAGAAGCAGCGGGGATTCTGGTCTAAGGATTACCGGAAAGCTTGTTCGGCAATTCGGAAGGGCTTCGTCGCATGTCATCACGCGATGTGGAAAAAGCTTCGTAAGCCAATTCAACACTATCACACTCATGTCGATTCAACACCATTAAACTTAGGTCAATTCAACACTATTACACTCATGTCGATTCAACATCAATACACTAATGTCAACAAGCGTAACGTTTCCTGATGTTGTGGTTAGCTCCGATTGTGTTAACGTCATGATGTTTGATAATGTAATTTAACTCCAGGCAAGGTACAGCGACTGCAATCATGCATGTTAGAATCACTCTTAAGGCAAGATGGATTATGATAACATTGAGTTGGCGACTAAGTAAATTAGCTGTCAAGCTAGTACACTTTTTAAAATTGGGCGCCACTCAAACTACTTACTGGCGAAAAAAAAGACGGAGAAAAAATCGATCAGAAGGGTCGTTCTGCGCATGTGCGGAACATTTAGACTGGTATTTCCACAACACCCTGTCATTTCCATCACCACACATTTTTTTTTTTTAATTATTTAAAAAGTTCTTATGTCACATTAAAAATGTATTCACAATTTATGAGTTCGTGCTCTATTTAATATACAAATTCAATTTATTTATTTTCTAATAAGCTCTTTAGCAAATTAATGTGAGATTTTATAGTGCAACAGGTGTACAATTCAGCATTTGATCCTAAAGAACTAATTTATTTCATTGACAAATGTAGAATTATTGTTTACATTGTGGAAGGATTGGTTAAACTAGATACAAAAAGGATTTTAGTCTAATTTTGACTGCCAAAATAAATTTAATATTGAAATAAAAGCTTTTGTTGAGATGTGTTGGAAATGACATTTGTTAATTTCACGATGGAATTTTTTTTTTAAATATTAACAATTTCTCTTTCTATCTATGTTTGTCCTCTTACAGCTAGACAAATTGTTTTAAACTTATGAGGCTATGTTATGTTACTTTTGAACAAGTTTTTTACTCAGAAATTGAATAAGTTGAATAATTGCCCATATATATATATGGAAAATTATTTACATGCTGTTGGTTAAAGAGTAAAACTGTTTTATAAGTTTTGCAGAAATTTTCACACCTTTTATAGGAAATATGCAAATACATTATTATTATTATTATTATTGCAATATATATTATAATATAAATATCTACTTATCAAAGTTTAATTTAATGGAAGAAGTTCTCTATATAATGACCATAAATAAAGAGCATGTCACTGTAATGTGAATTAATGCAAGTATTGAATCAGTAAAACATATAATTGCAAGAGTAAATTGAGTTAAAGTTGGTTTTATATTTGCACATTCGCACATATCCCTAATAACATAATTTAATAAAAGGTATTATTTGCAAATTCTAACTAAACAAGGAGAACTAATATTAGCTGTCAATGACTATCAAAGAACAACAGTGTTCATAGTCAATTAAACAGTGCTAATGTTGTCTTGAAGTCATACTTTAATGCAGTTTTAGACGAAATATTCAAAGTAGCATGTCACAAGTTGTGACTGTTAAAAAATGAACAAAAGTGTGAATATAAAACCAACTTTACCATAATCAACATTAATAAAGGCATAGTTCACTTAAAAATGTAAATTTACTCATTATTTACTAAAGATTGGTTAAACTAGATACAAACATGATTTTAGTCTATTTTTGACTGCCAAAATTGATTTCATTTTGAAATAAAAGCAGTATATTGAGATGTGGTGGAAATGACATTTGTTCATTTCACGATGGAATTAAAAAAAAATATTAACAATTTCTCTTCCGATCTAAGTTTGTCCTCCTACAGATCATAAAACTAGACAAATTTCTAAAAGTGCACATAGTTGAATTATTGCCTATATATAGGTGTACATGGAAAATTATTAACATGCTGTTGGTTAAACAGCGGTACTGTTTCATAATTCTTGTAGAACTTTTCACATGGTAAGAGGAAATACATTATATATTATTATTGCAATGTATATTATAATATAAATATTTACTTATCAAAGTTTAATATAATGGCTGAAGTAATGGCCATAAATAAAGAGCTAGTCACTGTTATGAGAATTTCTGCAAGTATTAAATCAGCAAAACTTATAATTGCAAGATTAAATTGAGGTAAAGTTAGTTTTTCATTGGCACATTCCAAGGGCTTAGAATTGGCATGGACGGTAGGGTTGTGTCCCCACCAATATCCACCAATTACTGAAATGTCCCTACCAATAGTTTAATCAACCCTTAGTTACCTGCACGTGCATAAAGTCAAGTTTGCTATGAGTTCACTGTAATACTATTAACCAAGGCTATGCAATTATTCAAAATTCGCTTTCCATTTTGGCCTCCATGATTATGAGAAACTATAATCAGGATAAAACAGTTGAATTGCATCGCACACCTCTCTAAATTTCTCTGAATTGATACCTCTTTAAAGTCCGACTGCAATAAAATCATGTAAATTGACTTTTGCAGCATGAGACATCATTGTTATTTGCATTAAGTGTTTACTTAATTCATGTTTTTAAAAGCTCGAAACAGAGTTTGTGCTGTTTAATGCAGCTCTAAGGATGTATGTCCCCACCTATGACAAGAGCAAATCTACACCCTTGGCACATTCAGACATTCTCCTTAATATTGCAATTTCTTAAAAGTATTATTTGCAAAATCTAAATGGGGAAATCATATTAGCTGTCAATGACTATTAAAGAACAATACAGTCAATTAAACAGTGCTAATGTTGTTTTTTCAAGTCATACTTTAATGTAATTTTAGACTGAATATTCAAAGTAGCATACCACAAGTTGTCACTGTTAATAACAAACGAATGTGTGAAAATGAAACCCACTTTACCTCAATCAAGATTAATAAAGGGATAGTTCACCCAAAAATGAAAATTTACTCATTATTCACTAACCCTCATGTGGTTCCAAACCTTTATGAGTTTCTTTGTTATCATGATCATTAATGAAAGTATTTTGAAGAAAACTGAAAACCTGTAACCATTCACTTCTATAGAAGTAAAGATAAACATTACGGAAGTCAATGTTGGTTACATATTTCCAGCTTCAACAGAAGAAAGAAATTCTAACAGTTTTTTTTTTTTTCACAAGGGCGAGTCAATAATGACAGAAATTTCACTTTTAGGCAAACTATCCATTTAATAACGTTAATATTGACTTCTCATTGTGGCTTATTTTCTTGTGGTGATAATTTTCATCATAATGACTTCACTACTCATAACAGTTACTTTGTGATGTTGTATAATAAAGATAAATGTGCCTATAATTAGGCATGGGCTGGTATAAGTTTCTGACAGTATGATATCCTTGCATAAACATGTTATTGTTTCACAATATAGATATAAAATAAGTTCTTTTTAAATGTCTTAGTAAAAAAACAACATATTTTCCCTCATTGAACACAGTATAATTTATTTTAGGAATCATTTATTATATTTTGGAGCAGCAAATATGTCAGACTAAATAATTAAAATAAATCATTGACTTCTGCTCTCTTCATTAGTTTCAAAAACACAGATTTCTTTACAATACATGAAAAAAAAACACTTAACCTTTACATTTACATTAGGGACAGTTTAAAAGGTTTTTTTTGCGATTTTAATACCCTGACTTTGACTTCCTTGACTTCCTTTGACTACCTTGACTTCATCCCATGCCTACCTATTATAATCACTTGCTATTAAATAAAAATGAAAACTATGAGAACATATATATCTTCATGTACACACTAGTGACATCTGCTGGTCAAAACCGTGTAAATGCAAGAAAAGTGGGACACTAAGCAAAGTGGTTTTCATTCAAATGTAATCTCAATTATCATAAACTAAAATCAAAGATTAGTCTCTCGTTATTATGAAATGTTCGTTTAATATTATGTGAACATTTCTCAGAATATTTTTTTGTATGCAGCTGAGCCAGAAACAGCTTCAGTAGGGGTTTACCATATGTCTGTTTTTCAGCTGAATGGCCCAAGACTTTAACTGGTCTCCCCAGTACCTCGGGCACTACAGCCAGTGTGGTGGTCATCAGAGGGGACCATATGTTTGTGGCTCATGTTGGGGATTCATCTGTGGTTCTGGGCGTGAGAGAAGACCCCTCGGATAAGGTCATCAAAGCTGTGGAGGTCACTCAAGACCACAAGCCCGAACTCCCGAAAGAGAAGCAGAGAATTGAGGGACTGGGAGGCAGGTGAGAACGCAACACTTCAGTTTGAAGTCATCATAAATCAATCTCTTAAAGAGACAGTTCACCCAAAATGATGTTTCTGTCATTGTTTACTCGCCAATCACTTGTTCTAAACCTGTTTGTCTTTTTTCTGTTGAACACAGAAGATATTTTGAAGAATGTTTGAAATTTGATTTCTATAGTATGTTTTTTTTTCTTTTGTAAACACTCACTTTATTAGGTACACCTTGCTAGTACTGGGTTGAACCCCCTTTTGCCTTCAGAACTGCCTTAATCATTCATGGCATAGATTCAACAATCTACTGGAAATATTCTTCACAGATTTTGATCCATATTGACATGATAGCATCACACAGTTGCTGCAGATTTGTCATCTGCACATCCATGATGTAAATCTCCTGTTCCACCACATCCCAAAGGTGCACTATTGGATTGAGATCTGGTGACTGTGGAGGCCATTTGAGTACAGTAAACTCATTGCCATGTTCAAGAAACCAGTCTAAGATGATTCACGCTTTATGACAGGGTGCGTTATCCTGCTGGAAGTAGCCATCAGAAGATGGGTACACTGTGGTCAAATTGGGATGGACATGGTCAGCAACAATACTCAGGTACGCTGTGGCGTTGACATGATGCTCAATTGGTACTAATGGGCCCAAAGTGTGGCAAGAAAATATCCCCCACACCATTACACAACCACCACCAACCTGAACCGTTGATGCAAGGCAGGATAGATCCATGCCTTCATGTTGCTGATGCCAAATTCTAACCCTACCATCTGAATGTTGCAGCAGAAATCGAGACTCATCAGACCAGGCAATGTTTTTCCAATCTTCTATTGTCCAATTTTGGTGAGCCTGTGCAAATTGTAGCCTCACTTTCCTGTTCTTAGCTGACAGGAGTGGCACCTTCTGTGCTCTTCTGCTGCTGTAGCCCATCCGCCTCAAGGTTTGACGTGTTGTGCATTCAGAGATGCTCTTCTGCATACCTCGGTTGTAACAAGTGATTGAGTTACTGTTGCCTTTCTATCAGCTCAAACCAGTCTGGCCATTCTCTTCTGACCTCTGACATCAATAAGGCATTTGCGCCCACAGAACTGCCGCTCACTGGATATTTTCTCTTTTTCCGACCATTCTCTGTAAACCCTAGAGATGGTTGTGCGTGAAATTTCCAGTAGATCAGCAGTTTCTGAAATACTCAGACCAGCCAGTCTGGCACCAACAACCATGCAACGTTTAAAGTCACTTAAATCAACTTTCATCCCCATTCTGATGCTCAGTTTGAACTGCAGCAGATCGTCTTGACCATGTCTACATGCCTAAATGCATTGAGTTGCTGCCATGTGATTGACTGAGTAGAAATTTGCGTTAAGCAGTTCTACAGGTGTACCTAATAAAGTGGCCGGTGAGTGTATTTCTCAGTGCTTTGAGTACTGGTATTTTTTTGTATATTGCATTAAGTTGCAAACACTCAAGAGTGAGTAAATAAAGAGTGAATTTTCAATTTTGGTGAACTATCCCTGTAACATGCAGTTGTAAAACACATCAGCTTGCCACCAGATATTTTAGAGGCTTAGTTAATTAATATTTGTTTTGTGTTTGACTGTAGTGTGGTGAAGAAGTCTGGTGTGAACCGTGTGGTGTGGAAACGGCCTAGGCTAAGTCACAATGGACCAGTCAGGAGAAGCACCCCAATCGATCAGATCCCCTTCCTTGCTGTCGCCAGGGCTCTTGGTAAACACTCTATTACACTGTCACTCAGAAATATTAAATATGGAGTATTAAGTGATCTGTACTGATTTTAGTTAAGTTTAGCAAACTCAAAAATTAAATTCAGCCATCTTTTACTCACTCTTCACTTGTTCCAAAGTGGGTGTTGGTGTCAAACACTAACCTACCACAGCCATATCACATTGCAGCCCAAGACTCTGCAGCCTGGTTACTCACTGAATTCAAGCAGGCCTGCGCCTGGTCAGTACCTGCGTGGGAGACCACATGGCAAAACTATGTTGCTCACGGAGGTGGTGTTAGTGAGGCCAACAGGGGGCGCTCAACCTGCGGTCTGTGTGAGTCCTAATGCCCCAGTATAGTGAAAGGGACGCTATACTGTCAGTGAGTGATGTCTTTCAGATGGGACATTAAACCGAGGTCCTGACACTCTGTGGTTAAAAACCATGGCACTTCTCGTAAAGAGCAGAGGTGTAACCCTGGTAATAACAGTCACAAGCACTTAACATATACATACTGAATCAATCAGAACCACAATATTAGCCAAAGTATAAACGGGGGCACTCGAGAAAAACCTGATCTCGTATCCTTCCTAATGTTCATTGACCAGGCGGGAACCTTGGTCTCATCTATCTCCGAGCTCAGGGTTCTCTCTCGGGACAGCAAGCCAAATCTGCTATTGTAGTCGAACATTATCTAAGTGTGAACTCTTGAAATGTGTATTTAATTGTGTTTTTTTTACTTGTAACCGCTCCATGTAGCTTGTACTGTATATGGTTAACTCTTTATATTCTCATATCGCGTCTAAAACTACATTGAAAATGTGCCACGTGCCACTTTGTTTTTGGATTTAAACGCGTCTGTGAGCTCGCGATCCTCTGCTGTTTGTTCGTTGCTATGGCCAACATCTGCTGTTCCTACACACTTGCGCCGGTCAAGGTTCAAAATAGTTCAGCTTTTGTCGCTGTGTGGATTAATACTGAATGTGTGTCATGGTTAAGAAGAGAGCATACGCTCGTGTTTAACTGCATTGCTTTAATGCACTCCTGCATTGGGCTCACACATATACTCTGTACTCTTGGCTACAACAGAAATGTTGATAAGGTGCGGTGGGCATTTCTCTTTGTCTCACACTGAACGCAGTCAACCAATCACAACAGACTGGGTCATTGGGCCAATCAGCACAGATTAGCATCGCGCTAAGGAGGAGTTTGAGAACAAATGAATTGCTGAACAAATCATATGGGATTCATTGGGATAATTAGGTAAAAATAAATGCATATTGCAAGACAATGAAAGTGTTTTTTTACCTTGCATGTATATCAGGCTGTTGTTGGAGACCCCAAAACCAAAATATGACCTTTTATAATGCATAATAGGGGCTTTTTAAGTAAGGACATAAAAATGTGCAGGACAGGGGGTCCCGAGGACTCCAGTTGGGAACCACTGGCTTAAGTGTACCTCTACACTTTAAAGTAGAGATGGAATTACCATTTTTTTTTTCAGCATTTTGGTTTTTACTGATGATGAACAGTAATTTCTCTGATAATTACAGTAGATGTGTCTGTGCAGGTGATCTATGGAGTTATGACTTCTACAGTGGGGAATTTGTGGTGTCTCCTGAACCTGACACCAGTGTGGTGACCCTGGACCCAAGAAGGCATCGTTATATCATCGTTGGCAGTGATGGCCTTTGGAACATGGTGCCACCGCAAGAGGCAGTAACTGTGTGCCAAAGCCACGATGAGGCTGTGGTATGAGCAGATTATTTTCTAACTACACAATATACTGTAGTGATACACCAATATTGATAAAAAAAAAAAGATCAAAAGACTAGACTTAGAACCCACAAAAAGGAATAGTGACGCTATCAAAACTTCTTACAACTATTACTTTTTGTATCTCTTACAGTTTTCTTTAAAGTACTGTGACTTCTTTAACCCATCTCTCCATAACCCTATTTAACAATGCTGTGGCTAAATAAATACCCATTTGTTTTTTTCTTTGGAATCGTACACTTTTTCCATAAAATGAGGGATGGAAAGTAAGCTTATGACTGGCTCTTAGGTAGGCTATGTCAGACATGCTTTTGCTATTCTTTTTGTTACAATACGTTAGACGTTAATGTTGTATTACTTTATTACTTATTTATTTGTTTATTTATTTATTTTTGAAAGGACACATCACAGCACATCCCATCACTTAAAGCATGGGTCACCAACCTCGGTCCTGGAGGCCAGTGTCCCTGGACAGTTTTGATTCAGCACTCCTGCCTTGCCAAGTTTCAAGAATTCCTAGCAAGACTTACTTGATTAGCTTGTTCAGGTGTGTTTGATTAGCTAAACTCTGCAGGACACTGATCTTCCAGGAACAAGTTTGGTGACACATATGCTGCGTCCCGATTCGCATACTATCCGTCCTAAATAGTATTTGAAAATAGAATTCGTATAATCCAAATCATAGTATGTTAAAAAGTACCCGAATGGTTTACTATTTCCAGTAAAAAAAAAATTTAAGTGTAGCACCGTCCATACTCTAATCATTAATATTGCCCAGAGTACATTGCGTGTTGGACGTGAATTTGATTAGAACTACAAACATGGGTAAAAAGTGTAAATAAACTACAAACATGATGGACATGCGAGACCAACCGTCAAGTAGAGAAGCTTCGGTAAAGATGTTTGTACGACTGTTAATTAATATCTAGCCAACTGGAAAGTATTTAAATTGTGTTGTCTGTGTTATATTTTATTTGCAACAACAATACTGAACTTGTATAAAGACGTGTTTGGACATTAACGTCTGAACGCATAATTATCCAAAGACCTGAGGAGATTTCTCTGCATGAAAGACTCGTGAATGGCATATTATCTAGCTGCTGCTTCTTCAATAAAGTTGGAAATTAAACATGACAGAAATGTTGATAATGTATGGATGATTGACAGGGCTCGTAACCAAGCAATATAACGATCTGTTTACGAGGAAGTAGTATGTCCCAAAACTTGCATACTCTTCTGTTACACACTCAAAAGTATAAACATTTCCTTCACAAAAAATACATACTTTTAGGGTGTAGTATAAGCAAAGAGCATAGAATCACCAAGAGGCGACAATCAAGTGCGATTTGGGAAACGGCCACTAGATGGCTATTTTGGAATGAAAATTCCAATTGAATAGAGCAACAGCATATTATAACTCTGTAAAATAAACTATTAAAAGTGCTGATGATTGTGATCGGAAGTGTTGTATTGTCGTCTTTCAGGTTGTATCTCAGCTTTAATGCACTTTTAAAATAAATAAATATAAAACAAAGCAGCTGCTTGCCATCGCGACAGCAATAAGATCCAATGGACAGCCGACCGCTTTCACTTCAAAATGGCGGAATCCGGGACTGTTGCTGGGCGCCGCTGTTGCAATGGAACGTTCTATTGAGTGTCGCCTCTTGGTCAATCTAAGCTCTTTGGTATAAGCAAAGACTATAGAATACAGAAGACATGTCACTTGTATACTTTTGAATGGGGAAAAGTGTAACTGTCATGATGGCGATTGAAGCCCCACCTTCTAGTACAGGAGCCAATAAGCGATCGCTATATGGCGAATAAAGCCCACCTTCTATTACAGGAGCCAATCAGCGATCACTATAGAATGACAACTCTCCGAGGGAGGGGCTCGGAGCAGACATGAGTTTCTGCAGATTTTGTGTGATACGAACATTTGAAACTAAATGAAATGAAACTAAGTAAATGAAATGAAACTAAATAGACTAAATGTAGTTTAATTTTATTGGTTATTAGTAATATGTAATTGTAAGCTTGGCAAGTAGTTTTGGAGAATTTTAAAGTTTCCCCATTCAAACAGAATGCCTGAGCAAACTGCCCGAGAGAGGCGTTTCAAAGATGGCTGCAGAGTGAAATTACTTGCCTTAAAGGGACTTTGGTATAAGTATGCGAATTGGGTCGCAGCAAAAGCTTTTTTCCAGGGTCATTCTTCAGTCTTCAGCTCCATGTTTGTAGCTGTTCTTCCTATGGAGGATTAAAAAGTAAATGACATATTTTAAAAGTAATTAGGGCAAAAGCAACAACAATAATGGGACGGGTCACTTCAGATTTAGTTGGTGATATAAAATATGTAATTTAATTGCGAGTTCATCAAGCAGTTTTCGAGATTTCAGGAATCTCCCATTCATTTAGGTAGGACTTTGGTCTTGGATGAACTCCCCGAAGGGGTTGCAAATATGGCCGCCCAATGAACAGACTTTCCTTGAATGGGACTTTAGTATATTGCATTGTTTGATATATAAAATGAGATGTTAAAAAATATCCTCTGATTGAGTGTTAGAAGACATCAGATTTTCCCATGTGTTGATTGGTGCGTCTCTATAATATACTGCGCTAACCTCTCACAGCCACTTTTTTTATTTATTAGTGTGTGTTTTGCCCTACAGGCACCTTTTGGGATGTCTGTTGCACGTCGGTTGGGTTGCCATGCGTTGATGCGATGGCGCCAGCGGATGCTTCGTGCCGACAACACCAGTGTCATAGTTATTGCGCTTCCTGAGCCTGGCAAACCCCACTTACCTATGCACAGAGACGAGGTCATACTCAGCCTAGCAGAAGGTCCACACTGTGATCCAGCAACAGGATCCCGCTCCAACACGCCGCTAATCAAGGTAAAGTCAAGAAGAGAAGCCTAAACATCTACAAGAAAATACACTTCTGGAGTTTTGAGGAAAGAAAATTGTTATCTTTAATGTTCTGCTTGGTGCTATCAGTACCACAAAAATAACAATACCACAATCGCAATACCAAAGTTTCAGTTGCAAATACTAATACCAGTAAAATTTGATGGTTCCTGATCTAATTTAAAACGTAACTTTTTTTTATTTGGCTACCATTTCTTTTAAGAAACAAGTCACCATTAACTGTTAAGTTGCAGAAAAAAACAGGCACTCACATTGGTGTATGTCACGTTTTATAATTTAACTTAAAGCACACATTTAACAACATTGTAAACATATTTTATATTCCTTAACTGTTCATTCCATAAGTAATCTTTTAAATGTAACAGTATAACAGTGTAAAGCAAACTTGCTTTTGTAGTGGCAATAACTATAAACGGTATTTAGATATTTTTTTTTATTTATATACGCTTTAGAAAAAGCAGCGATGAAAAGAGTAATGAAAAATCATGTTCAAGTAAATACCATTATTTCCAATACAAGTGGTGCAAGTAGAGTTAAAGTATTTTTTCTAAATACTACTCAAATTATGAGTAAAAAGTAGCTCCTCTAAAACTACCCGACCAGTAAAATTAAAATGGTCGTGCCCAACTGAGCCTGGTTTCTCTCAAGGTTTTTTTTCTTCACTTCCGCCATTAGTGAAGTTTTTTTTCCCTCTCCGCTGTTGCCACTGGCTTGCATGGTTCGGGATCTGTAGAGCTGCGTATCGTTGGATTTGCCCTTCAATATTTGGACTCTCAGTAGTGATTATTAAACCACACTGAACTGAGCTCAACTGAACTAAACTTAAACACTACAAACTGAACTACACTGTTCCTATTTACTATGACCTTTTATATGAAGCTGCTTTGACACAATCTACATTGTATAAGCGCTATACAAATAAAGGTGAATTGAATTGAATTGAATAGTAGAGATTATTACAGTACGCTGTGAAAATACTCCACCGTATACCCTGCTAATTAAAAATGTAGCTTACATCAGTGTTATTTTCTTTTAAGGGTGTTTCTAAGTTTAAGTTAAATTATTTGCAAATTATGCACTGTATTTAAAGGTGCTGTATGTAAGTTTTTGACTCTTCTAAAGCATAAAAATACCATAATATGTCTGAAGAAATTCAACATTCTTGTTTATCTGAAGAACTAAAATCAGAAAAACTGATCTGAAATTCTGTGTTGAAAATGTGCGTTATGTGCCGGAACGGTTGTCTTTGTTTTGGTTCTTTTAACTCACCCAATGCCAGTTTAGCCAATTCTATTTCAGCACCTTGCCTTGGTGGAAAACAGCGTTTTTCATTCATTCAGTTAGGAAGGCTCTCAAAGTATACATTCATGACCGAAATGCGACCTCCGTTGGACAGTAGCAAAATCTGAAATGAAACGCAGATTCAGAGTTCCACATGAGGTTATTAATTAGCAAATAATTAGAAATGTAAACATGGGTGAGCAGGTTACATTGTAACTGCGTGTCCTAACAACATGCTACATGATGAAATTTGCAGTGATAAGCAGTTGGGCGGTTTGCACCAGACAAAACACGACAGAAATTTAAGTACAGCCATTCAGAAGCACAGAATAGTACACTCGCTGCACTCCAATGAAATGGTTATGTTTATAATCTAATTAATACTTATTAAAACTCTTTAACATTATTGAATATAAATGCTGAATCACTGATGTGCTGGCTTGCACTAAAGTTCCATTTCAAATGGTTTATTTTATTTTCAAGATCTGAAGTGAACTATCTGCTGCTGCTTTCAATAGTATAGCAATACATGTCATGTAAAATGGCAATCAAACTCACATTATACGCATTTATTACTGTATGAGGTGTACCTGAGGAGTTCATTGTCATTATGTTGTTCAGCTGCAAGAAATAATGAAATGATGTACAAAAGCTTGCACATCACTTTTAATTGGGTCCTCAGCCAAAACGCAAAAAGTACAAAATATATATTCGAAAGCAGCAACACCAAAGCTCCAAAAATGCAAATTTATAAAATTAAAAAAGGCTGACACAAAGCGTGTAACATTTCGAGCACACGACTCTTCATCAGGCAACGTTCATCCCAGTAAGGTGCTCCTTTTTGTACACTTCCGGATCACATGATCTCCCACTATCTCACAACAAGAAAAAAAAAAAAAAAAAAACACATTATAAATTATACAACTTTGATATTCAAAGCGAAAATACAAAAATAAACCATAATATTGCATCATAAATTATAAAAACAGAATATAACAAGGAAATACAACAAAATATAGCCTAAAAACCTTTACCCAAACACCTAATTAAACAATTATTAGAGAAAAGGACGAATGTCACACTACTCATTTAAACCTTTTGGAGACAATGTATCTAGAGTGAAAATCCAAAGGCTTCACGTCGTAACAGCAATTTGTTAAGACCCCCCCCCCCCCCCAACTTTAATCCCTATCTATTGTAGAGTGAAGACAATGTCTCATAACTGAGAAATGTTGGGCACCAGGACTTCTAGGATCATGATGTCGAATAGCGCATTGATGTTCAGAAATGTGAATTTTGAAAGGCCTACTCGTCTTACCAACATTACATAAAGCTGCAAGATATACAAACCGTTTCTATAAATTTCTCCTTTTAAATGGAAAATATTCTTTCTATCGGGTGCCGATGCTTTTAATGTTATGTTGTTAATCGCATTATGCACTATAACATGAAAAGGACAACTCATGTAAACACCTTACTCCTAATATTGTTTTATTCAGATTAAGGTAAATAATTCGATTACTAATGTCTATGTACACATAGTCACTGATGCAAGGTATGTGACGTGAGGTAGGTACAGCGACCACTCGACAAGTATAAATCAGCTTTAAGGCTGCAAAATTATCCACAACCTAATCAAATTATATATAGCTAAATTAATAGGGTATATGCAGAGCTAGTGTTTCTTCCCATACTGATAAACTTCAGGTGAACGGGTAATGTGACTTTTTCCATTTTATACGGTTTCTTTACAGCATAGATGTTGTAATGTAATTAAAATACAATCAGTTAAATAGACTTTGGCATTCATTTAGTGTCTCAAGCGTAAAGTATACTGTGGTAAAATAAATGTTCATATTTTAAAGACATGATGGGGAAAATGTAATTTAATGCAGTGCTTCTTGTACAATCTGAGACCCACTTTATATCGTGTATGTCTCATCCAGTGGAGAACATTTTGTAATGCAAATAGTTCACCGGAAGCGCTTAACCCAGGTTACTGAAAAATTAAAAGTCCTTTAGCATACTTCCGCATATACCCTATTTATTTAGCAACTCTATTTGCTGACTTCTTCTTCATCACAGTTTTGTAATGACAGTTACTTTGAGTCGCCCCCTGTTGTTTCAAATGGTGAGCGCATCAAGTATGAAAGCCTTCACAACACTATCCTGCAACTTCAAGCGGAACAAAACAGGAGTTCATGATCTGCTTGAACTTCAAAGATTTCTAAACGCTGTCCAGAATCAGCTTTTGGATAAGTTTTTTTTTTTGCAGAGTTCCTCCTCTTGTTAGCCACACTTTGGCTCCATGCCTCCTTATCTTCTCACTCTCGCTCTTTTCGTCTCCTCCGTTCCCGATCGAGGCCTCCATTGTCAGAGCAGTTCCGATGGAAGCCATGGCTCTGTGTTTGTTTGGCCCCGGTGGCTCCTCCAGCTGCTCACGGCTGTTTTGCTTTTGGCTTGGAGAGCTGGAGAGTGGACAGATGTTTGTGTTTTTAATCCTTTTAAGTGGAGTGGATTTGAGGTTTAGGGAGGCCGCTTTGATCGCTTTTCCTGTTTGCTCTTCTGGTGCTGTTATGATTTTGATAGAGGGGAAATGAAAAATACTGAATGGGGCAAGAGAATGCAAAAAGAGCAGACATGATGCATTTCCCCTGTTGTAAAGTAGTGAGGAAGACCAGACTTCAGACGCTTTGTTGATCGTTGTTTGCAGTTTTAATCTTTTCTTTTTTTTTTTTTTTTTTTTCTTTTTTTTTTTACATTTATTTACTTTATCTTTTTGTAAGCTGATTTTTTTATTTAGTCTTTCTTTAATTTAAGAATTTACAGACAGCTATTATTGTTATGGCTATATGTATTTTGGATTTATTATAATGCAATATTATGATTTTTGTTATCTTTAGATTGCTTTTAGATTAACTTTGCAGTCTTCTAATGATTGAAGGTTAAAGCACATTGCTATAAGTAATATTTAGCAAGTCTATCTTAAAATTTTCCATCCTGTGATGCCTAAATTAAGTTTATGAAGCATAAACTTAAGCATATATAAGTACACCCCTCACAAATTTTTCTTTGAATAGGAAGCTATACAATATTATATTGCTTATACATTAGATTAGGCAGTACTGAAGCCAAATCTGGAGCTTATCTAATGAACTAACATTCGATAACAGTCCAAAAACTAGTACAGCCAAATTTATATGTTATAGAAAAATATTAAATACAAATTTTAAAAACAGGAAAAAAAAAGAAAAATTTAGTTGAAATTTTGTAGGTTGTATTTTTTTTGCAATATTTAGCTTGCATTTAATTGTATTATCTTTCAATTTCTAAATATATTTGGTCACTAAAATATAATTTTAATAAATATATCTGTTTAATAAATCTGTTTTGTTTAAATGCACGAAAATACATTGCCTATATTCACTGAGAAATGGATAAAAATATTCATTTTCAAAATTGGATGTACTCAGTTATGCTGAGCGCTGTACATATAACTATATACAACATACATAAATACATTAATTTTATACATAATAATGAATTGTAACAATGAATGTTTTTTTTTAATTTCAGATATTTGTTAATTTATCTCACAGACAGACACACGGGCACAACTGTGAAATCCTATATGAGATTTTAAAGTGCAGTATCCAGACTTTACAGACTTCAGCTTGCAACAATGTTTCTTTTTATTAGGGGTGTTAAAAATCTAGTGTTTTTGAGTGTGAAAACTTTCTCATCAGCAAGGAGAGGCTACCCAATGGCCCTAAAGATGGCAGACACAACAAACAGGAAAATCCAATGCTTGAAACCTGAGAATATTTGATTTAGATTATGAGGGGTAGCATTCTGAAAAATAAAAACATTTTGCATTATTTATGTAATCTTATGTAAAACATTGTGTATGTATGTACAGCTTGAAGGTTACATTTAAAGGCTTAACTAGGTTCATTAGGTTAACTAGGCAGATTAGGGTAATTAGGCAAGTTATTGTATAACAATGATTTGTAGACTATCGAAAAGAAAAAAAAAGCTTAAAGAGGCTAATAATTTTGACCTTAAAAGGGTTTTAAAAAATTTAACAGTACATGAAAATGCTGAAATTCTTCCTACACAAAAACAGCAATGAAATATTCAAACACAAAACTGAATATCTTTATTGCAGAAAAATAAAAAACCCTGAACAAGACATCCAAAACACTAATATTAATTCCAATTTCAAAAGCACAGTGAATGAGAAAACCTCCATTACACTCAACCACCTCATTGCTCATGTCAAGAGATATTACAAGGAGAAATCTCTAGTTTTCAACAGGGAAAGTGTAAAAAGAAAAAGAAACTGGGGTTTATATATATATATATATATATATATATATATATATATATATATATATATATATATATATATATATATATATATATATATACAGTTGAAGTCAGAATTAATAGCCCCCCCTTTGAATTTTTTTTCTCTTTTAAATATTTCCCAAATGATGTTTAATAGAGCAAGGACATTTTCACAGTATGTCTAGTAATATTTTTTCTTCTGGAGAAAGATTTATTTGTTTTATTTCGGCTAAAATAAAAGCAGTTTTTAATAAAAAAAAAAAAAAAAACATTTTAAGGTCAAAATTATTAGCCCCTTTAAGCTATATTTGTTTTCAATAGTCTACAGAACAAACCATCATCATACAATAACTTGCCTAATTACCCAAACCTGCCTAGTTGACCTAGTTAAGCCTTTAAATGTCACTTTAAGCTGTATAGAAGTGTCTTGAAAAATATCTAGTTTATTAGTTGCTTATTATTCAGGGGCACTAATAATTCTGAGTTCAACTGTGTGTGTGTGTGTATGTGTGTATATATATTTATATAGTGCTTTATCTTTGACCCTCTTCAGACTCCAGATCCAGACCTGTCTTCAGCCAGCAGTGAGTCTTTACCAGCACTGGAGAGGAGGAACGGCCTGTCAGGAGTGAGTCTCTGCGCTGAAGCCCCGCTAGAGGAAAACCTTCCTTACATTGAGCACGCCGATAAAACCGCCTTGACTGTGTGTCCCAGCGAGGGCAAGCGGACCCCAGACACTCCCCTGTCTTCTCCGGTGGGCAAGAGGCCCAGACGAAGCCCCCTCACCCCCAGCAGCTCCCGCAAGAGGACTACCGAACGCTCCGTCCCCAAACGCAACACCACCAAGAGTCAAAAACGGACTCCCAGCGTCTCCATACTGCAGCACCGCAAAGCAGCGCTCTGCGTCTGCTGAACACAAACTCAACCTACATTCTGCTCTCAGAGCTTCTGCATGATCACAAGAGTAAATAACTGTTAGCGTTTTTGTCCCTGTTTTGACTGTATGCCACTGTTTCTGTTTGTAGAGTAAGGTTGTGTTGTTGATTTTTCTTTTTGTCATGTGTTTTCATTGCGTTATTCTTTCCTTTCTATTTTAGTGGTGTGAATCTGAGAGTAAAATGTTTTACCATTTGATTTTATGGTTATTAAAAAAAACACACAGATCAGTCTTTGAAAGGAATATCGATTTTAAAAGAGGTATTTAATCTTTGAGATTTTTAAATTATTCAAGTCTATCTTTTAAATATCATGAAGTGCTTGTACAGATTTTGAGAAAATGACCAAACAGTTGTACAAGATATATTTTTATACTTGTTATATTTTTCAAAATACCCACATCTATTTTCCCCCATGCCAATATACTTAATTTCTTTGTGTATTAAATATTCATACCAGTATTTATCAGCATTGTCCTGTCAGGTTTGAGTTTAATTAATATCTCAGAATAAGTTGAGGCATATCTCTGATCATTAAACTACAGAGCAGATGTATTTATTTTTTTGATAAAACCTTTGTAAACGGTGAGGACTGCATGTTCTGTTACACTCTTTGGTTTGATTTTGACTATGATGGGCTCCACGTTTTTCATGTGTATTTTAATATTGTGTTATTTAATATCAAAAACTGTCTGATGTAAAACGGATAACATCTTCCAACACCAGTTCCAGAGCTATAATGTGATTGTAAGGTGATGTACAGCACATTTCTAGCAGGATGTTTGTTACCCTGTGTTTGTCTTTTGAAGGAGATTTTTCCAATAAACGGTCAAGATGGCTATGAATGTGTTTTTATTTTTAGAGGTGAATTTCACTATTTACTATAGTGGCAGGGTTGGTTTGAGTACTTCATGTGGTGTTGCCTATATGGCAGTAAGAGTTTGTTGGATTTAAATACATAGTTTTATTTTATTTAAAGATACAAAAAAATCTAATTACATATCTGTATATATATATATATATATATATATATATATATATATATATATATATATATATATATATATATATATATACATACATATACGTATACATATACACACACACACATGTATGTGTGTATATGTATATGTATATATATATATATATATATATATATATATATATATATATATATATATATATATATATATATATACATACATACATACATACATACATCGTATATTAACATATTTCTAAACGTAACTCATATCTAATAGCTGATTTCTTTTATTTTTGCCATGATGACAGTAAATATTTTACTAGATATTTTTCAAGACACTTCTATACAGCTTAAAGTGACATTTAAAGGCTTAACTAGGTTCATTAGGTTAACTAGGCAGGTTAGGGTAATTAGGCAAGTTATTGTATAACGATGATTTGTTCAGTAGACTATCGAAAAAATATATAGCTTAAAGGGGCTAATAATTTTGACCTTAAATTTTTTTTTTTTTATTAAAAACTACTTTTATTCTAGCCAAAATAAAACAAATAAATCTTTCTCCAGAAGAAAAAAATATTATCCGACATACTGTGAAAATTTCCTTGCTCTGTTAAACATTATGTGGGAAATATTTAAAAAAGAAAAAAAATTCAAAGGGGGTCTAGCATGCATCTATAAAACCCAGTTTCTTTTTTTTTTTTACACAGCTTAAACAGGATGGTCATGCTGGTTTTAGTTGGTCATTTTTCAGCCTGACCAGCAAAGACCAGCCTGGAAATGGCCAAAACCGCTCTAAAACCAGATTGCTTGACCAGCTATAACCACCATCTTAGGCTGGTTTAAGCTGTTGTATTTCAGCAGGGAAATGTTTAAATTCAAATTGAGACTATCGTTTATGTATCGTTTATTTACTATTATTACCATTATTTTTTCTTAAAGTGGACCCAAACACGTTTAACTGACGATACAAATCGAACCAAAACTTCTCGACAAATTTACACAATTCAATTCAGTTTAGTTCAATTCAATTCAATTTAAAATTACTTTATTGCCATGACTATAAATGATACAATATTGCCAATTTTTGAAATTTGAGGACAAATATAAAACTACAGCAAAATAACAAAATAAAAGAATAGAAACAAAATATCATAATAAACAATAAACAATGTTTCGTCTTCTTTTCCACAAAATCTGGAATTAGAATATCAACATAATTAAAAAAAAATTGATTAGCAGGATATATATTTAAACAATATTTTGAAGTAACTAACTTCTTTAGTCTTATTAGGAAGAAAATATTTATGAGGCAAAAATCGTATGTTTTCGAGTGTGGTGGCAATTTCCATTCAACGTCACTTTGTTTAACAACCACTAGGTGGCGGTCAATACTAGGAGATTAGCCTGTGTTGGATTTGTAGGCGTCTACAGTAGGCTGAAACCACACCTTTTCTAGCGGCTAATCTCGGAGTTTGAGTGATGGTGACACACACCTGACAGCAGCTAAACCCACACCCTCCATAATGGTGCTAAACTGACAAGAAAACACTTCTGGTCTGCTGCTCCTCTTGACTGAAGAGTGTGCGTGAGTGTGAATGTTTCACTTTGCTATTCTACATGGGGGAAATTGATGGAAAATGTCCCCAGGTGTCTGACGGAAAAATATTTTAGGACTTCATCAAATGGAAAACATATTTAAGGGATAGTTCACCCAAAGATGAAATTTACTCACTATTTACTCATCCTCGACTTGTTGGGTTGCTTCATTCATTTTTTTTTTGAAGAAAGGTGAAAACCAGTAACCATTGACATCCATAGAAACACAAATATATAGGAGTCAGTTGTTTCCAGCTTTCTTAACAATTCCTTTATTTGTTTTCAGCATGAGAAATAAAGTCAAACGGGTTTGGAACAAGCGAACAGTGAGTATAAACGATGATAGAATTTTCAGTTTTGGGTGAACTGTCTGTCCCTATACAGAACATTAACATTTTGCCCCCACAAAAATAAAGGTTTGGGAAAATAGATAGTAGATAGAGATATTCTATCTGTCCATATAAACAAATATTTCCTAAGCAGATTTCTTTTTAATTTGCATCCAATTATCCATTCTGCAGACCACTTTTACATTCATCATTATTATTTCAGGATTTTTATGTACTCATATATGCTAGCATGTTCAACAAAACCTGAGAATACTTTCTAAGAGACCTCTGTGAACAGTATGATTTGTTGAAAACAGGGACACCATCAACTTTGAAGGATTCACAAAACGGATGCTATTTAATTATTAAAAAAGCACTTCAATTAAAAGCATATTCATAATTAAAAAGAAGGATTCAAACTATTCATTAATTTTTTTTTTTTTTTTATTTGGGATATCAATATTTGTATATATATATATATATATATATATTTAGTTGAAGTCAGAATAATTAGCTCCCCTTGGATTTTTTTTCTTTTTTTAAATATTTCCCAAATTATGTTTAACAGGCCAAGAAATTTTTACAGTATGTTTGATAATAATTTTTTTATCTGGAGAAATTATTAGCCCTTTTAAGCTATATATTTTTTCTGATAGTCTAAAGAACAAACTATCTTTATACGATAACTTGCCTAATTACCCTAACCTGCCTAGTCAACCTAATTAACCTAGTTAAGCTTTTAACTTAACTTTTTTTTTTTTTTTACTTTTTGTCACTTTAAGCTGTATAGAAGTGTCTTGAAAAATATCTAGTCAAATATTATTTACTGTCATCATGGCAAAGATAAAATAAATCAGTTAGGAATGTGTTGAAAAAAATCTTCTCTCCGTTAAACAGAAATTGGGGAAAAAATAAACAATAAACAAGGGGGCTAATAATTCTGACTTCAACTATATATATATATATATATATATATATATATATATATATATATATATATATATATATATATATATATATATATATATATATGCCTTAATCCTTCGTGGCATAGATTCAACAAGGTACTGGAAATATTCCTCTGAGGTTTTGGTCCATTTTGACATGATAGCATCACGCAGTTGCTGCAGATTTGCCGGCTGCACATCTGTGATGCGAATCTCCCGTTCTACCACATCCCAAACTTGCTCTATTGGATTGAGCTCTGGTGACTGTGGAGGCCATTTGAGTACAGTGAACTCATTGATTTGTTCTAGAAACCAGTCTGAGATGATTCGCGCTTTATGACATGGTGCGTTATCTTGCTGGAAGTAGCCATCAGAAAATGGGTGCACTGTGTTCATAAAGGGATGAACATGGTCAGAATAAATGCTTAGGTAGGCTGTGGCTTGACACGATGCTCAGTTGGTACTAATGGGCCCAAAGTGTGCCAAGAAAATATCCTCCACACCATTACACCACCACCAAATCCTGAATCGTTGATACAAGGCAGGATGAATCCACATTTTCATGTTGACGCCAAATTCTGACCCTACCAGACGAATGTGGCACCAGAAATCGAGACTCATCAGATCAGGCAACATTTCTCCAATCTTCTATTGTCCAATTTTGGTAAGCTTGTGCGAATTTCATAGTTTCCAGTTGTTACCTGACAGGAGTGGCACCCAGTGTGGTCTTTTGCTGCTGTAGCTCATCCGCCTCAGGGTTGGACGTGTTGAGCATTTAGAGTTGCTCATCTGCATACTTCGGTTGTAACGAGTGGTTATTTGAGTTACTGTTGCCTTTCTATTTATATAATTTATATTTATATGGACGGATAGAATAGGTCTTACTGCTTACTATTTTCCCTAACCTTTATTTTTGGGGAAAAAAATTGTTCTGTAGGGATAATTCAGCCAAAACTGAAAATTCTGTCATTTGACATTTCATCATAAGTAGCAAAATGTATTCATTTGTAAATATTTATTTGTTTATTTCAGTAATAAATTGTGGAGAACTGCAGAGTAATAGGAGATTCACTGTCTCTCCCACTGCAATAGGATGTGTTTATGTGCGGACGGTTATTCTGATGGTGTTATGATAAGAAATAGAGTTCACATTACCAGGCTGCCATGATATTATGAGGAATTACATATAAAGAGAAGTTGATTGAATTGTGTGCTTTAGTGCACTTAATGTCGCAGTATATACCACATTACAGCACTTCCTCGCTGGATTGAGTCTCAATGTCGGATGGTTATCTGATTTACATCGGCTGACCTGATGGACAATGGTGCAAAGTGAAGAGATTAACCCAGAAAAAACAATCCCACATTGTAAAGTCCTTGCATCTGAAGCCCACATTACATTACAGTGCCTTGGGCCGAGAGATTGGCGTCACACCTGTCACTGCTGCACTTTCTCTATGTATTAGTGCACTATAAGGCAACTATAAGCCTATTGTATTCGCTAAGAGCTGATATTATCATTTGAGAGTTCAGGACTTGGAGTGACAGGATTAAAATGGCAGTTAAAAGAACACAACTGGTGATCCTGATGTCACGAATGAGTCGATGCTTCTATTTTCAGGATCATGTTTTTTTACTTGGATTAAAATTCAAACAAAGGATGCAGACACTGTAAAAATATCTGTTTAATAATTAACAGTTTACATATTTTGTGATTCACAAGTGTTTTCCATTTATTTACGGTTGAGAATTGCATTATGAGATGTTGATTTCTGCTCTTTTGATGTTGAAAATTCAACTCTACAGTTTAACAAACTGACTTTTAATGACATTTTGAAATAATATAATATAAAAGAAATATTATATTGAGAAATAAGTCTGTACAATAACAGAAAATGTACTGGCAGTTTATTAGAAGGCTTTTGTACCGTAATTTGCCACCAATCCAGACAATATATCACTGTAAACTATTAAAAATGTTCATAAATGTTATTTTCTCCAACCTTTCAAGGTTATAGGTTGTTGGAAGAAAGATCAAGGTCCCATAATGCAATTCAAAAACATAAATAAATAGTAAAAAATAAAAACAGGAATCACAAAATACAGAAAACAATTGCTTTTATGTCTAGCTAAAAATTCTTTGTAAGTTTTTGGTAAGGCTAAATTGCGATTTAAATATCTAGATATCATAACAAAATTATTGAAACAAATCTTATTTTTAATGTAATTTTAATTAGATGTTAACTGCTTTACTTCTTCTAATTATTATTTTTTGTGTATCTGAGAAAGTATAATAACAATAAAAAACACATAGCCTATGAGAAAATTATATTTAAGAGCTTTCATGTCTTGTATGACAAGATTGGATGAATTCAGTTTAATGATGATTATTAATGATTTTCACACTAGTAAAAAAGTAAAAAAAAAAAAAAAAAAAACTACAACCAAGGCTTTTTCTGAAAATGTACCCCAATATACACTTCTGGAGAGTGCCAGATATGCCCCATGTGTACGCTTTTTCAGATCTCAAATTTCTCTAACAAGTGCTATTCGCGCCTGCTGTTCCCGTGTGAATCCACCAAAAGTCGATGTTGACCAGTGTTGTGCAAGTTACTTCCAAACTGTAATACATTACAGATTACTTATTACTGTGATTTAAAAGTAATCCCTTACCTTACAATATTACTGTCTCAAAATTGTAATATGTTACATTACTCTTATATTACTTTTTAGTTACTTTCACCAAAATAACTACAGAATTAGAACTTAACATTCTAAAATGACTAAATGTACTGCAGAGCATTTTACATCCAGTAGAAAGCGATATGATGTAGCAGAATGACGGTGACCTATCCAGGCTACTAACAATATAGTATATATTTGGCAACGTGAAGGCTCAAGACAATGCAAGAAAGGATAAGAGCCACAATCACAAATGATCAAAGTCTGTTGAAAGTATGGTAAAGGTAAAGTGATTATCTGGCAATATCTGTGAATAGCTTGGCTATTTTCATATTAGACACAACAGGCCTATATGTAAACTCCAATGCCATGACCAGATGCATTTTTTTCTTAATCTTGCCATTATTCTATTCTCTTTAAATTCAGGTTCACAACACAAAACTGTCATGCACAAAGTGAGCATGATGAACATAGCTTTCTCAATATAATGCTCGTGCACCGATTTCCTCTGTGGACAAAACTGCTTGTGAGCTCTCAGATATACGCTGCTCGCGTGCAAATTTTCTCATGCTCTCTCAAATATGCACTGCTCACGCACAAAATTTCTTGTGCGCTCACAGTACACTACTCGCTCAGTGAGATTATATGCAGACTCACAATTTGTGTCTTGTGTTCCCTCTTCCTTTCATGCTTTTTGATATAATTTATATTTGTACACTATTTATTAACAATAACCAAAATACTAAAATAGACTTACATATAAAATTTTTATTCTAATCCACTATAACCTTTTTTGTTGTTTGTTATATGATGAAATATTTCCAATTTCAAACACTTAAGACACAGAGAAAAGAAGTTGAATGCAAAGAATACATTTTTAAAAAACATTTATTAAACATCCAAAAGGTGCACCATACTAATCAAATAAAACAACATTTAAACAAAAATATAACGAATGCAAGCAGAAATGTAACCGATAAAAATAGGGGAAAACTTGATGAGGTATTATAGCCTACTGAACTATTCACTCCTCAAATAAATCTCACTATCAATCCCATTTTATCATGGCAACTAAAATAAATTGAACATGTCTCTGTTGTCTTCCACATTGCTGATGAGATTGTGGAGGACATTTTCCCTGTCATGTACAGTGTTTTGAACAGTTCTACAGTAAAATACTTCAATTAATCAGTTGTGCTAATACTAGTTGCTATGGTAACACAAGCATAATATAAACAAATTACCCAGTGCTGTAGTTTTTTTTTTTTTTACAATATAGGGTATACTATACTACAATTCACCACACTTTACTGTAGTAAAACTACACTTTGTATTTCATTTTATCAGTTCACTATTCTTAATACTACAGTATGCTGAAGCATTCATTAACAAATTGTAAATAATACTAGCCTAAAACATAGGCAGTATATCTAACACTCAAAAACACAAGTATTTATTATAGAATTTATCATAACCTTTTAGTGTTTCGTGTATTGCTAATAAATACTGTAGCAATATATAAACCATATCAACATTCTTGGGATAACCAATTGAACAGGAGGATCTCTGGAGAGCAAAAGCACGAAAAGAAGAGGAAACATGAGGCACAAAATGTGAGTCTGCATCATCTGACGGAGCCAGAGCAGATCATTCGCACGTGAGCAGCCGTGTTTTGAGTGCGCGCGACTGCGAAAAAAAAATTGCGGTCGAGTTGTCCACGAACAGATAATTACATGAATGCGCTCTTGTAAAACTGCGCTTACGACTGTTGTTAGTGAAATAACGCCATATGCACATACGTCCATCTCGCGAATGTACTGTCTTCTATATCTATTTTGCCGCTCTTCCGCTGCACGTCAGGGCTTGACCTTACTGTGAACCGGGCTGAGCCAATAGCCTCAGACCTCGAGCTCAGAGGCTGAAATCATTCCGCGTTCAAAGTAAAAAAGTTCCAATAGCCAGAGGGATAATGATGACAACACGGGCATTTATTCACTAACCACGAACAGAAAATAGAACTTACTTGCGGTAGTTTTTATTTGGTAATGTCTTGCGGGCGAAAAGTTTGTTGTAACGCACGCGTTACTGAACATGTACCGAGTAAAATATTACTGAAAATGTATAAGTAATGCCTTACACTACTGCGTTACTGGAAAATGTAATACATTACTGTAATACATTACTTTTGTAACGCATTACTCCCAACACTGATGTTGACTGACTGACTGATCGACTGGCCCACCCACCCCCTTTCCTAAATCTTACACATAGTGTTTTAAAAAGCACTGATTGACCCACCTACCCACTTCCTTAAATCCAACTGTTTTAAAAAGAAATCCAGAAAAAGAAAAGTCCTTGCCTGATTTTTACCATGTTTACTGACTTTACTACATTCTCACCCTGTTATTTACTTGTTTGTTTTATTTTTTGGCTTTTGTTTTTGTCTTATCTTCTTTCTGGAAGCATTCTTCACCGGACTGGAGTTGTTGCAGTCAACTCAGCTCTGTGTCTCAAATCCCCCCGATGTACATGGTGAGCTACTGACCAAACTGGTAACAGCGGAAAAGACGTCCATTCGGAGGTAAGCGGTCAGCTGTTAAGCGCGAAAAGGAATGGCGTCATACCGCCCCGTAGCGTTCGTTTTAAAAACGAAATGTAGTGGCACAAACTACTGTATTTGAGCAATTCCAATGATATGGATGTGACATTTGCAGTAAAAAACGTGAAACTTAAATTCACAGAGAATGTTTAGATATTGAAACATTTGTTTATATTATTCAAAACAACTAACCACCATAGGATTAAGGGATCAAAAAATATCTGTAAATGGGTTTTATTTTTTTAAATGAGAGAAACATGCGTTATGGATGTGACCAACAAAGTATGAGAATTTACAAATTTAAACAACATATATTGGTGAAATTCTGTGAATAAAACCCAAAAGATATAATGCTAATTAATTATTAGTAAAACGATAGTTGTCTGTCTGAACAGTACATTTATTTTATTTAACTTTTTTTGCATTTATGAGGAAAAAGCTTTGTTATAGATGTGACGGATGTGAAACTAGCACTTTGTGTGACTTTGCTAAATCAAATCAAATAGATTCAAAACATTGACAGAGGCAGTATGCATGTTTACAGTACTGTAAAACACAGAATTACACAAAAGAACTTAGAAAGGGTTTTAATATTTTGGTGAAAACGTAATTTTTTTCATGGCAACGTTGACATTTGCATGGAATTGCTCATCCATATTGTGACGGGGGCATAGACCACCTCACAAATTTAGCCACCACCACTTTTCCGTTTGGTTATTTAAAATCTTTCTTTAGTTAATGTTTGAGTTATTCATTTGTTACTTTTAAAGCCCCTTATTATTTTATATTATTCATTCATTCATTTTCTTTTCGGCTTAGTCCCTTAATCAATCTGGGGTCACCACAGCGGAATGAACCCCCAACTTATCCAACATATGTTTTACGCAGCGGATGCCCTTCCAGCCGCAACCCATCTCTGGGAAACATCCATACACTCTCATTCACACTCATACACTACTGACAATATAGTCTTCCCAATTCCCCTGTACCGCATGTCTTCGGACTGTGGGGGAAACCGGAGCACCCGGAGGAAACCTACGCGAACGCAGGGAGAACATGCAAACTCCACATAGAAACGCCAACTGACCCAGCCGAGGCTCGAACCAGCGACCTTCTTGCTGTGAGATGACAGCAGTACCTACTGCGCCACTGCTTCGCTCCATATTATATTATATTACATTATATTATAAAAAGCCTCAAGGTAATGAGTATTGAGCGGTTTAGTGAACATACCTAGTGAACACCTCTTCTATTTCTTTGTCTGTATCTAAATCCTAGAGTTTGATTTTTCATTTGATTTTTATTTAATACTGCATTATATTATTTCATTAGACTCTTAAAAATATTGTATTATATTCAAAATCAAATAAAAAGTGCTCAAGGGTAGCTTAAATAATGTGTCGGGGATCTGGGTAAGGGATTCATCAGAATAAACAGCAAAAAACAGTCCAATTCTAATTATTTCACTTTATTTTTATTTTAGTTTTTAATATTTTGGTTGTTTGGGGGGCTAGTTGGTTATTCACCATTTGTTTACCTTTAAATTCTTATTTGGCAGAGTTTACAAGAGTATGCATAGATAATGTTGGCATTAAACACGCTATCTATAATTCACTTGAGCTGTTTCCAGTTTCTCTTTTGTTGTGCTTTTATCATTCAGATAACAAGAAGAAGTATCAGTGGTGGAGGAGTCGGAGGATGAAGCAGCTGCAGGTGTTGTTCAGATGGTGGATGATCCTAGACAGCTGACTCTGCAGGACCTAGCGAGATGTTTATTAAGAAATTGGAGTTCAAACGCAAATGACAAGAGGTCTACATGGAGTGGGAGGCAGCCTGGCAGGAGCTACGTCGAAAAGCCTTGCAACATCAATTCAATCTTCTCAATTTTCTTGGCAGATACTGATTTCTGATTTTTTTTTGGTAAGTGTGACCTGCTGGATCTTTTTGCAGATTCCAATTTTCTATAATTGACAGCATATACAAACAAATATCAACATTTATTCTTGTTTTTCATGATATAAATGACAATTTCCCCCAAACATCATGAACAAAAAAAGCAAAACGTGTAATTTCGCTCTGTTTATAACTTTACCTTTTTTATTTCACAAAAGTTCAAAGGTAAGCAAATGCTTTTAAAAAAATATATGTATTTTTTATAAAAGAAAATCTATGTAACGTTTACTATTACCATTTTACTATTGCTTATAGATACTTAATTTCTTATTTTGTTTTATCTGGTGTTGGTAAAACAGACTTCAGTGTCATGTTTGCTCTCTTTTAAACACACGTTTGACTGATATTCATACATTATTTTTGCTTTCGGGTCAGTTTATTTATCTGGGATCGCTACAGCGGAATGAACCGCCAACTTATCCAGCACATGCAGCAAACATTGTAAAAATCGCTTGAAAAAGACAATATTTAAAAAAGTTAAACAATTTAACTGATAGCATTAATCTGTCAAAATTTGTACTGTCAGTTGACAGGTCAAGCGACATGGTATCTAAGTGATTAGCACTGTCGCCGCACAGCAAGAAGGTCACTGGCTCAACTGTCTTTCTGTGTGAATTGTTGGAATATTCCATGCATGTTCAATAAAAAAGGGCAGGAGAGGGTTTTCTTCAATGTCAAAAATACTAGTAATTTATTGTAAACAAATGAATAATTTGATTCACAGAATTCTGGGATCCTCAATGGAATGCAAGAGTTACATTCAGGAGGTGGACAGCAATTTTCATTTCCTGACTCCAACTTTCATAGGCAGCTGATATTAACAGGTGCAGTTCGAAGTGAAATTTGTCACTTGTCAATCATTTGCTAGTCCTTCATTGGCCGCACCCATACATACCTCCTCTTTTTCTATGAATTCTCTGCTCAACATTAAAAAGCATAAGACTTCTCAACTGCACATACTCTGTGTTCAGTTTCAACCCATCTCTGCTCAAAGAAAGTTTAGCTTCAGAGCTCAAGTTAATTTTAGACAATTAGGCCTTTGCATTTCTATCAGCTTCATCTACTTCTGCAAAAAATGCTTCATTAGTTTGCAAGGCATATTACACTTAAGAGAAGAAGTTTAGTTAATATATTACCTTTAAGCAAAACAAATACAAATGTTTAATGAAAAGAAAAAGAGACAAAAATAATAAAAAATAAATTCCTTTTTCCTAACAGGAGCTTGCATGTTCGGTTTTCTCCACAGTCCAAAGACATGCTCTACAGGTGAGTTGGATTATCAAAACTGGCCATAGTGTGAACATAGGAGAGTGTGTGGGTGTTTCCTAGCTCTGAGGCTTGTACTCTCAGTGTTGGTCATATAGTGTGTAAAACAATTGACTGATTAATTGGCAGTTCCTCTGTGGCGATCCCTGATAAATCAGGGACTAATCCAAAGAAATAGTGAGTGACCTAACAGGTCACCAGCAAAATTGAGTATCCTTAACAATGGAGCAGAGAGGTCAGTGAGGGTGCAGGGAATCATTCTGTGTGGAGGACTTGGAGGACAACACAAACACTTTAACACAAATACACCTCATTTAACATGTACTACAAACATAGACATCACCATTTTGGAAAGACTCTATATACTGTATAAGTAATTGCCAGTTGATTATGTTTATGTACTGTCCAACTTATACATTAACTTTTCTAATTTGGACTGTAATGTAGTAATAATGTGCACATTTTTGTAAAGCTGCTTTAAACTGATAATTATTGTGAAAAGCACTATATATGTAAACTTGAATTGAATTAATCAGCAGATCAGCATGCTTTTTGAAGAGGCAGCTCTGCTCTGTACCTGACAAATGAGTGGTGCCAGCCAGAGCTGCAGTACTTCACGCACTGAATTGGCTTCTATGAGCTGAATGGGTTTGCTATTCAGAATTTCTTTTTTTGGGGGCAGATTTAATAATGCAATGCAATGATGGTCATTGATGCAAATTTAAAACATAGTGTCTCTTTCACACACTGTATAAAAGGTGACCCAGGCTCATTATGGATACATACCACTATATATATTTCTGGAGAGCGCAAAATACGTCCCAGGATGTACATTTTTTTTGCAGTTTTTGTTTTGGCAAATCCACCAGAGGCTGCTGTTGACTGACTGACTGACTGACTGACTGACTGACCGACTGACCGACCAACACCCCCACCCACCCCCTAAATCAAACCGATAGTGTTTTCAAAAGCAATCCAGAAAAAGATAAGAAGCCTGATTTTTACCACTTTTTCAGATCTTCTCACCCTGTTATTTACTTGTTTATTTTATTTTTATGTCTTTTGTTTTACTGTTCTTCACCAGACTCGAACCCTGTTGTCACAGTCTACTCTGCTTTGCATCTCAAGTCCACCAGCGTATGCGGCGAGCAACTGGGCAAACTGGTAACAGCAGAAAAGCCGTCCACATGGAGGTGAGCAGTCAGCTAGTAGCATGAAAAGAAACAGAAGCCGTCAGCGGAGTCAAACTCTACCGTCCCGTAGAGTTTGTTTGAAAGACTAAATGCAGCTATATGTACCTCTGGCTACATAATTCGTACTCTCCAGAAATATATTAAAGTGAACGTATTCACAATTTGTCACACGCCTGTGTTGGAAAAAGTTCTGCGCTGCCGATATGAGGCTATGAGTTTGATCACAAGCACCACTATAACATCATTACTCATGATGCTGGTAACATAATAGAGCGGGTGGAATTGGCCAGAAGACCTGGCAGTTACCGGTCAGCCAGATCGGGGGGAAAATCACCTGATTTCTGGCCAGTCAATCAGTGCATGTCTACATTGAACATTTTCTTACCCCCTTGAAAAAATTGCTTTGGCCTGTAAGTGGTCAAAAGTGAGTAGGCATATATGTTGCTTAAGTCTTGAAGCATGTGTGCACTTTTACATTAGGAGTCATTAGAATATGACAAAGTTAAATCTGCCATTTTAAATAAATATTTTAATTATCCTTTAACTTACAGTCAAAGTTTCTGTTCACTGCAGATTGAAACTGATGGGACTCCAAAAAGACCTTTAAGTGCGATTGTGAGAACTTTGTAAAAAAAAAGAGTGCAACTGAAGGGGAAGATGTAGAAGCAGTGGGGGAAGGGATTATTCTGGAGCAATATTTGAGAATGTTTTCCCCAAAATTACGGATATGCCGCTTGGTCCCAAGCTTCAGGTGCTCAAAAAGTGGAATATATGGGTTTCTCGATGGGTTGAAGTAAATCTGAATTGAATTTCTCTGGTAAGAAACCCACAGTTAAAGAAAATAAGTCCTTTAGCTCATTACATCTGTCTAGTTATGTAGCCATTTGATATTATTGTGAACAAGGAAGGGCATGGAAACCTGCAATGGTTTCTAAACTATTTTTTGTTCCTATATATTAGTGGTAGATAAGGTGACACCCCGTCAAAGCCTGATAGTTCCTGTAGAAGTGAATGGGAAAATGGCCTTAATAGATACTGGTAGTATGCAGACACTAGCGGAAAAAAATGGTTGATTTATGATGACATCAAGGTGACGTTGTCATGTGTGCATGGTGAAAAACAGACTTATGCTACAGTTGAAAAATGGGTAGTGGTACAAGAGCATACCTATTTGGTTAAAGCAGCAGCAGTAGTGGAGAACTTACCATATCTTGTGATTTTAACGCATTTTAACTCCTTAACACATTTTACTCCAAAACTTTAGCAAACCTCAAACAAAGTAGCAGTAAAAATGATTTTTTTTCCATAAGAACAAGTCATTTTTTTCAACAGTAAAATATGTTAAATGTTAGGACATAACCTCTAAATACCTTTTATTTCAAAAAGATTAGTTATAGTTGTGTGTTTTTTCTGTATAATAAAAGTAAATTCTTAATTATTGCACATGGAGAAACTACGTTAAAAGTAAATACTGCAAATGCATGCAGCAATTTCACAAAATAAGACATTAAAACCTTAAGTCTATGGTGATTAACCTGAAAGTTGGAAGTTTTTCTGTGTATTTTCACAGAATTTATCAGTTTTTACATAATTTAAATGCAAATTATCAACAGCAATAAACTGCAATTTAATGAATTTGGACCGTAAAGTATGCTCTGTATTTTAACAGTATTTTGACCTTTTTTTGCAGTGTTTTTAAACAGTGCAAAAGGCCACCTAATATACATTTTGACCAAAAGAAGATTATATTTACCGTCTTATAGTAATTGGCTGTTTCTCAATTTGCGTTCTTGTCTGTACTTACATTCTTGTGTCCTTGTTAAACGTCATCGTCTGTCGCCTAAGTACTGTTCCTATTCAAAAGCTGCATCCCAAATGGCACACTATACACTATGCACTTATGCATTTGGTACTTATGAACTTACAACCTCAACAGTATAGTATATGTACATAGTGTTGTCTCAAATGGAACACTAATGTTACTAAGTGGAAATTCAAATTGTTTTCCTGATGACGTTTCTTTGCTGCTAGCGGTATCGTTCGCCGCCATAACTGCTAACTTTCCGGCTAGGGTAGCACCTGAACGCGTTGCTGGCGCAGTGCCTTGCTTCTGTTTGGAGTTGCTCAATTCCCTTCTTGAGCTGTATATAGTTCTATCTTGTTTAGTGAAATAATTAAATTGAAAAAGAAGACGCTTTTTATATTTAAGGGTAGATTGGTTGGGATATCCTCATCCTTGCTGCTCTCTCTTACATCGCCATACCGGAAGTCCCGCCTGATGACGTTTGATGGTTGCCAAATTAGTGAAATAAATGACCAAAGTACCAAATAATACATGCCATGGGTATAACTGCATTCATCATCGGGAGGCGCTATAATCACTCTTGTAGGAGAATTTTGCTTTCACAAACCAAAATAAATAAAGTAATCCAACATGTGAGCACCCGATAGCTCTGCCCCTTCCGCTACGTAAGCAAAGCTGCGGTCGTTGAGAGCGTGAAGTGTTCATCATTCCACACTTCATTTTACAAGTTGAATGAGTGCGTCATCCGGGTATTTAAAGTGCACTTATTATTTTTAGAGCTTTCAGTGTGAACGCTCAACTTACACTATTAATACTACAAAATGGCGTAGAATAGTGCATAAGTATGCGATTTGGGACACATCTAAAGTTTTGCCAAGGATGCATCGAGAGGTGACTTGTGTGAACTTGCATAGCACAGGTATCCCAGAATGCATAGTAGGCCAACTAGCGATAGCTAATGGCGGCAAGTGTATCTGTATGCGGATTGCAAGATGGGGGCGTAAGATGAAAAGGCGTAACTTGTAGTAAGTTAGAGGTGTAACTTGATGTTATCGACATCCCATTGAACCAACGAGATGTTGGCAAGATGGCGGAAATACTTACCAGAGAACATTTTCACCAAATGTTTTCATGAGTTTTCTCTAAATTTATCCACAACCTATTGATTTGATATATTATTATATCCATCCATTTAACAACTCATGCAACTCCACTCGCTGACTTCTTCATCTGATTTGTCATGACAGTTAGCCTACTCTGCGTCGCCCCCTGTGGTTGCAAATAAGAGTACAATGGCGAGCATGTTGAGTATGAATGCCTCCACAAGTCGCAGCTGTACAATAATAACTGTGATGGTTGGGTTAAGGGTTGAAGTAGGTGTAGACATTAATAACTATGATGGTTGGGTTTAGGTTTAGGGAAGGTGTAGACATTAATAACTGTGAGGGTTGGGTTTAGGGTTGGGGAAGTTGTAGATGTTAATAACTGTGATGGTTGGGTTAAGGGTTGGGATAGGTGTTGACATTAATAACGGTTTAGGGTTGGGGAAGTTGTAGATGTTAATAACTGTGATGGTTGGGTTAAGGGTTGGGATAGGTGTAGACATTAATAACTATGATGGTTGGGTTTAGGTTTGGGGTTAGGTGTAAACGTTAATTAGTGATTTACAGCAACATCTTGCCAACAGCATAGTTTTAACATGACTCCATAACTTCAAGTTACGCCTCTAACATACTACAAGTTACGCCCCTAAGGCACCTTCATGTTACGCTCCTGTCTTGCAGTTCGCAGACAGACCCCACTCCCACCGAGAGCAGCTTTAATGAGGCCAGTCCATCTCAGATGTACTGCTGGATTTCATCTCTCCATTGTATTTAAAACATTGACATTTAATACATCTTGTGCATATCTAACAGACAGTTTTTGGTCTTTTAAATCTATTATTTATTATTAGGTGTATTATTTTGACAGTGTAATTTCATTACATTTTATAATTGTCTTTATTTATGTTACTGTGTTGTACGCTGTTTGTCTTTGTTTACCAAATTGCCTAACGTTATTTCTTATTGTGAATGTCTTGTATTTTATATTTGTAAAAAATTTTTGTTTTTTAAATCTGATCATCAAAGACAGGAGTCTGTGTATAATAACACATTTTTACTCCACATACTTGGTTATTTACGTTCATATTTTCTTAAATCAGAAATATGCATTCATAACATTAATATAATATTATTTATAAGGCTGTGCTTTATAGAATTAAATCATTTTATTGTTAATGTACAGTGAAACCGATGAATCCATGGTAAAGTAAGTGACGTTATAAGTACACTGCCGTTCCATTTGAAGAAATACACGATTTGTGTCCTCACGTCCTCGGGAGGGGGCGGTCCTTCGTTCTTCCAAGTCTGAACTTGGCAAGTCTGAAGTTCCAAGGACGCAAGTCCGTACTTGGTATTGAGAAACAGCCAGAGTTTCAAAACCACATTAAAACCAGTAGAAAATAAATTTTTAATAATAAAGGGTAATAATGTAGAACCATTAACATCTACAAAAAACTTTCTTGTTAAAAATGTTCTTCATATTAGGATTTTTTTCCCTCTTTTTAAAACTATATACTGAATGGTTCTTTGTGGAACCCAGAATGGTTCTTCTGTGTGATTGCTGTAAGCCCCCACTTTTACAACCTTAATTTTTAAAAGGGTGTTACAAGAACTGCCACCATCAGTTTCTTAAACTTTATATTTAAAATAATTTCTCTATTTATTTTTATTATGAGCACTCTTATTTGCTCATAATAGTGATCCATATTTATATTCTGATCTCCATAAACAATAATGGGAAAGCAGCACAATCTAAAATCTCTCTAATCCAAACCACACTCCATTAAAACTGATAACCATTAGTATGCCATGGAAAATCAGTTTACAGAGTACGCAGAGCATTATAGCACTTGTTTGTCTAAATCTTCTCAGTGGCTTTGCTCATCCTCTCACAGCATTATCACAAGATGAATATACTCATCATTATGATGACCATCAATTTATTGCTTTGAATGTCTCCACTGTGGGGAAAGTTTTGGATTTCTGATGGTTAAACAAACACTAGCCTGTTGTACAGCATGTACTGTTGTCTAGACTAATTGGCATTAATATTCAGGAATGACTTCCAAAACCTCAACTCTTTTTATTACTTTGCTCTGTAAATGCAATGAAATACTAGCCATCTACAAGACAATCTTCCTATACTGTAGTAATTAAGTCATAAAAGATGGTTTGTAAATAAATGGGGTTGCAGCTGGTCCATATGGCGTAATATATTAATCAATTATTGAAGTTGGATAAAATGACAGTTATTGACTTGGCTGAAGCTTCCATCAACACTGAATCAATATTGAGTAAATGCCGATGGCCAAAGCCTGCCTTACCTATATAGACAGGAAACATCAGAGACCTCGGCTTGCATAATGGAAAAAAACATCATAAAATGTGGAGATAATGGCCTCTCGTCATGCTAAACATGCTATTATTTTTAGCGTTAGTGTTAGACCAGATGTTTCCATACTCAAAGGTTTAAGCTGTAAATCTGAAACCGATTCAACCGGTTTGCCTTTGGAAAATGTTATCACTTTACCCAGCAAGCTCTGCCCAAAAACTTGAGTCAGAATTAATGCGTCTCAGTTCACGATAGATTTGAAAGAGCCAATGTTGAAGTTCAGATTGGATCTGAATAGTGGCATCTGAATTGGGGAGTTTATACAACAGCTAAAAACAGAAAACATTGAATGTATTTTGGCCATTCAGTTTTATAACAATGGCACTTGAGGGGCTAAAAACAAATTTTTAAGATAAATGTAAATGTTTTTGTGGTGTTACTTTGCAAAGTGATATTGTACATTTTGTTTATGTAGATCCACTAGAATGTTTTGACATTGTTGATGCCTATATGCAAATTTTTCAAAAAGTAAAGGAAAAACATTTCTGTTTTAGTACATAGTTTTTACTGTAAACCCTTAGTTTGGAATGAATTTGATACATGATAGTTAAAGTTTGCACTTGTTTTCTAATTAAAATATCAAAAAAGCTTTCAAGAATAATTTACTTGCGAAGCAATACATTTTTTTACTATATATTGGCATACATGTTTTCTAAAATTAACAGATTTTGTTACTTGTTTTAGCCTGTTAATACGTTGAATGTGCCATTACAATAATAGTAAATACACTTATATAAATTTTTTTTAGTGTTGCTAAATGTAATCTAAGAGTTTTTTGTCTTTTTATCTGTGAAAAATCTAAAACCTTAAAACATTTTATAAGAAAGTTCACATTGGTTACACAAAGTGAGCACTTAAGTTTACTCTGGATTTAAAGGAAGCAAGATTTAAGCCCATGCTGTATAGCCTTTTTTGTATTATGACACAGTTCCTAGAGAAACAGAATATTAAATGAGAAAACAGTGGGCTTGGCTTGTTTTGTCTACTGAGAGCTGATTGGATGTCATAAAAATAGGCATTTCATTCTGAAAGATCAGGAAAAGGGTTTGGGGAGACATATCACAACTAAACAGACACCTCCTGCTCACCATTTCTGTTTGTTATCAAAACTGACTGATAAAGGGTCGTGGTTAAATATGTTAGCCCTGCCCAATATACAGTATAAGAATTTAACTGAAAAACAAAGAAACATGACGTGCATTTTCAGATTTCAATTGAAGAATACAAGTGCAAACCATTTTTTTCTTAATGACATGCACAGTTGAATTCTTCAAAACTTTAAGTTGTACTTTAAAGGGATAAAGGGGCCTTTATAAATTTCTTTATTTTGTTGAACATCAAAAAAGATATTTCAATGAAAGCTTAAAACCTTTAACCATTAACTTCCATAGTAGAAAAAACATGGAAAAACTTCTAAAAACTGTTTTTTTACATTATAGTATGCCATGCTGAGATTCAATTTAAATAAAACCATTTGTTAATGTGTATTGGTTAGTTTTTACCTATCATCCACTCAAATGAATGGTATTTGATGTTGTCACTGTTTCATATGGTCATCCTGCATATTGAATAGCATTCGATGAACAAATATTTTGATCCTGGCCTGCATTTAAGTTTTGGATCTAACCAGTTCTACCTGTCTAAAGTCTATTATATTATATTATATTATATTATATTATATTATATTATATTATATTATATTATATTATATTATATTATATTATATTATATTTTATTATATTATATTATATTATATTATATTATATTATATTATATTATATTATATTTTATTTTATTATTTTATATTTTATATTTTATTATATTATATTTTATTATATTATATTATATTATATTATATTATATTATATTATATTATATTATTTTATATTTTATATTTTATATTTTATTATATTATATTATATTATATTATATTATATTATATTATATTATATTATGTTATATTATATTATATTATATTATATTATACTATATTATATTATATTATATTATGTTATATTATATTATATTATATTATATTATATTATTTTATATTTTATTATATTATATTATATTATGTTATGTTATATTATTTTATATTATATTATATTATATTATATTATATTATATTATATTATATTATATTATATTATATTATATTATATTATATTATATTATATTATATTATATTATATTATGTTATATTTTATTATATTATATTATGTTATATTATATTTGATTTTATTATGTTATGTTATATTATATTTTATTATGTTATATTTTAATATATTATATTATGTTATATTATATTATATTATATTATATTATATTATATTATATTATATTATATTATATTATATTATATTATATTATATTACATTATGTTATGTTATATTTTATTATATTATATTTTATTATATTATATTTTATTATATTATATTATATTATGTTATATTATATTTTATTATATTATACTATATTATATTATATTATGTTATGTTATATTATATTTTATTATATTATATTATATTATATTATATTATATTATATTATATTATATTATATTATATTATATTATGTTATATTTTATTATATTATATTATGTTATATTATATTTTATTATGTTTTATTTTATTATATTATATCATATTATATTATATTATATTATATTATATTATATTATATTATATTATATTATATTATATTTTATTATATTATATTATATTATATTATATTATATTATATTTTATTATATTATATTATATTATATTATATTATATTATATTATATTATATTATATTATATTATATTATATTATATTATATTTAAGATATATTACAACTAATGGTGACAGCACAATCCAAATCCTCATTTATGTTGTACATTATCCAGTTCCTAACAAAACAAATCTTTGTTCAGTAGTAAAGGTTAATATTTAAATAAATGTATAATTCCAAAGCATTGTTGTGCGGCCTTGATCTGAACAGTCTTTTGATACATTCGTCTCTACTTGCACCCCTGTCTAATCCAATAAAGCCTACACCGCAGCATCTGCTTTGATCCCCAGTCGATGGGAAATCACATCCAATGTAACTGATACATTAATATAATATAATCAGCGGCGGGACGGCGATCAGGATCTAAGAGGAGAACTCTGGTCCACCTCCTGTGTTTTCAGACTCTGGCATTTTCAAATGTGATTCATGATAATGGGCCTCGTTTAAAGCCATGCCGTTGCTTGTCAGCTGCTGGAAATGCTGTTATGACCTGACATGTGTAATGTCCACTGGAACAAAGAGATCTGTCCAATGGAGGGGGGAAATAGTAAATTAAGATTCCTCTGACGGAGCACCGTCTCATTCCTAAGGGCATTCATGGATCCTGTCGTCCCACTGATTCGGTTATAAACTGTTTAAGGAGGGCTTGAACTTGTTATTCAATTGAACCTCAAAAGGGCATTTGTGCTCTGGCACAAGACAGACACCTGTGAGACACAGCAATCAACAGAGTCGAACGTTTTGTTCCTCCTAATGCAGACGCACACACGAAAAGGGCAAAAAGCAAGTCGAAAACATGATGTGCGTTTACTGTAATGAAAAATCTGTACAAATTCATTCATTCATTTTCTTTTCAGCTTAGTCCTTTTGCAGGGGTCACCACAGTGGAATGAACCGCCAACTTATCCAGCATATGTTTTACACAGCGGATGCCCTTCCAGTCGCATCACAACACTGGAAAACACCCATACACTCTTGTATTCACACATATACACTACGGTCAATTTTGCTTATTCAATTCACCTATAGCACATGACTGTGGGGGAAGCCGGAGCACCCCGAGGAAACCTACGTGAACATGGAGAGAACATGCAAACTCCACACAGCAATGCCAACTGACCCAGCCGGGGCTCGAACCAGCAGCCTTCTTGCTGTGAGGCGACTGTCCTACCGACTGCACCACCATGACCCCTCAGTACAAATTTCACATACATTTTCAGTGACAACATTGTCAAGAATTAAAGTATCTGAACAAGTTCAAAATAAAGCCAAATATCTATCTAATTTTTAAGTCGCTTTCAACAAAAGCGTCTGCTATATGACTTAATGTAAATTATATGCTTTTTTTAGGCTTTGAGTACAAATGGTACAAATACCCGTAATTTAAGGAGCGCAAATGTTAGTAAATCACATTGTGGGATTTCTTTAGGGAATCACACAAGCCACTGTAAAAAAAGTTGACTCAACTCAAAAATATAAAGCACCTTTCTGCAGAGCTTCTTTGAGTTGTCTTACATTTTTAAGTTGAGTCAACTTTTTTTTTTTTACAGACACATCTGGTCTTGCCTGGACCAAAATGTTTCCCATGAAGAAATGCGTCTTTCAGCACCTGCGGGTTCCAGTAGTCTGTTTTCCCATTCCACAAAGAGAAACCGGAACTTCCAATATGCGGATACAAACAGTAAACAAAACAAGGTTTAGTACCATTATCACAGCACTGTTCCCTCATCACAGAGGAATCACTTATTCACTCATGCAAATTTGTCTGATAGTCTGATAAACCACATCATTTGCAAATATTTGAAAATGTCTGACTGGGAAACTCCCACACTCCCAGAGGTGTTTGTTTAAAATTGGTTTACTAATGGCAGCAAGCGTTTTGCGTGCTGCTTATGTCCCCTGCATGCATTTCCAGCAAGCACACAATATCATAAGATATTAAAATTGGGTTAGATTTAGGTCATGATGTCAGGTGACCAAAATTCAATGTCTAGCCAGTGTCTAAGGACAATGTTATTTTGATGTCCAATAACGATGTCAAATTACATTGATATTTGGTTGTGTTGGAAAGTGACCGAAATCCAATGTCTGATAGATGTCATAGTGGTAACGTCCACACAACGTCAAGGTGTGACATGATTAGACGTTGATATTTGGTTGATTTTAAGTTGATTTTTGGTTGGACATTGACGTCAGCCTGACGTTGGGTTCTGACGTCAACCTGATTTTTAAACAAAATTCAATGCCCCCACGATGTTGAGGTACGTTGGGGTACAACGTCAACATAATGTCATGTTGACATCCTGTGCCTGCAGGGTTGCTTTTTAACCACCTTATGCGCTTTGTGTTTTTTCCATTGTGGGCTATGCACCTACAGTTGAAAAAAGTAAAATCTGAACTGAAAAAAATGTGTAACATCAGTCACATCTTTTTAATCCTCCAATCAAATGAAAGCAGAGGCAGGATTTCTGTGGAGGTCACAGCAGTGTTTGTGTTGTCAAGACGACTACAAAGACTTTCAAAGACGGAGGAGAGAATATCGGTTGCTGTTTCGAGATATCAAGAGCTGGATGACATCACAAATCTTGAATATTACAATATTATTAAATATTACAATTCTAACTATTTCAACAGCAGCGCTTGTGCACAATATGCTGCTGATTAAGTTGTTGCCTAGCAACAATAAAAACGCAGCCGAAGTCCCTTTCAGGCAAGTCATTTCACTTGTTGCCCATCTTTAAAACGCCTTTCAGGCAGTATGCTCGGGCATTCTGTCTGAATGGGGAAACATCAAATTTTCCAAAACTGTTAGCCAAGCTTACGATTACATTACATATTTGGAACCACCAGTAAACTTAAACAACAACTGTCTCATACTTTTTGTTTCTAAACAATCGAATCAATCAAAATTGGCATTTTTTTGGCACACGTCTGGTCTGAGCTTCTCCCCTGGAGAAACGTCAGGCTATAGCGATTGATGATTGGCTTCTGATCTAGTAGGCGGGTCTTGATTCGCCATATTGAGTGTTACACTTTTCCCCATTCAAAACTATACAAGTGACATGTCTTGTGTATTTTATAGTCTTTGCCAGAGCATGCTTCTTTTTTTCCTGTCAACAAAAAAAGGCAGTGTGGTCTGTCTTGCATTCTCAGAACAGAAAATTGTGTTTGATGTGATCCGCCCCTCAGTAAGGTCAGGTGCAACAATAGCTGTGACCATGCCTTTTCAGTGCTATTCTTCACTGTGTGTGTGTTTAGTAAATACCGTGAGTACTGTTTTAAATCCCCCCCCCCCCAAAAAAATATATAATTTGCATGGCGAAAGCTGTTCCCTTAATGTTTTTTTGAGACAGACTTATAATAAAAATGACTGATATAACAGCCAAAAGCAATCGTATGCTGCCAATTTCCATTATCATCACGTTTTGACAGGACACTTTGACCCACTAGATTCCTATCAAAACATTGTTCGGATTTCCACAAAGGTTGCCGTCTTCATCAGCGATCAAAGCTTCCACTCGCTAATAACTGGAATTGGCTAATCAAGTCAAGGCTGAAACCGAACTCACTATAGACTAAACAAACAACTTTCCCTGAAGTCCTAAACAGATCACAGACATTGTTCTTTCAAAATTGCTCTCTTCATAGGCCATAACCTCCTTTGTCTTGAAAAAGATCAGTGCTGCAAGAACCAGGTTTATGCTGTTAGTCGAATCTACTTTTTGCTTAATGGATTACTGGATATTGTGTGCTGTCTGCTGTGTTTGAACACTGGGAGTCCCAGATTTATTCCTTATGACAAGGGTTTCCCCCAAAGGGCTTTAAGAGGTCAGGCGGGTCAATGTGTCTGCCAGTTAATCAGTACAGGAGCCATCGTCCCGCCAGTGGCCGGCATGCTCTCCACTTAGGCTGCGTAATTGGTTTAGATGGACACACTTATTTCGTTGACTGGTGCACTAATTGTGCTCGGGATATTCTGGAAGGAAATCCTCAAGGTTTTTTTTTTCTGTGGAGCAAACAGCAATGGTTTGATCAAAGCTTATTCAGTTAAAGAAAGTGTGGCCTGATTCTTTTTCCTCCACTTCTTGCTGTAATGTCATCCCAAAACCCAAAACCGTGTGTCTTCCTAATAAGCGAATCTACTGTATTTTTAACCAGGGGTTGTAGCGTTAAATATTCAATTTTTGGAACCCTAGGAAATACGTTTTTACTTTAATTAACAGTGTTAATTACTTTAGTTAACAGTGTAAAATGTGAAAGAATGAAAATTAGGTTTGTAGCTATAATTCATGGCATAATATAAAAAAGTTGAACATTACAAGTACCAATGTTTTTCAATAGCCTGTAAAAATACCTGTTACTATCATACCTGTCAACCCTCCAGTTTTTCCTGGGATTCTCCCGTATTTTACAATGCTATCCTGGTATCATCCCGTAAAGGTATTTACCTGTATTTCTCCCGTATTTTAATTATTCTATGAAGGGTGGCAATAAACATTAAAGGGCCGATCCTCCCTACACGCAGCCCATACCACTGATCCACCAGGGGACACCCCTTGCTCTTAAATGTGAATCTGTTCTGTGCTTTCATTTTATGGGCATGAAAACACTTTGAAATAAATATAAAAATGGCAGAATTCTAATAGTTTTCATTACAGGTGGCATTGCCCCTCCCATGCAATCCTCAAAATAGCCCATTTATGTCACGGTGCGTGACTGTCAGACATGCTCTATAGTGATAAATAGACGCTGTTTCCCAAACGGCTTCTGTACATGCGATTTGAAGATGAGCGAAAGTGGACACTGGATTTTGGGTGCGTGTTTGAACAGATATACACATAATAATAATATAATAGCAACACGGCGCGCACACGACAGTTGAAAGTATTGCACACCAGACGCGCACATTCGCATGTATTTAAAATGAAATTTTATATTCAGATGACGCTCTGTGGCGCGGCAGAAATATGAACGGTGTCCTGAGTTGTGGCTGGGCGCCGCGGACCTCCGCCGACTTGCGGTGCCGGTGTGTGTAGGGGTGAGGGTTGAGGGGTGGAGGGACAGGGTAGGTATCCCTTATTTTCACATTCCAATGTTGACAGGTGTGGTTACTATAACTCTTTAGATTAAATTAATCTAAATTAAATTAAACTGAATCTTTTGTTATACAAAGATTTGCTAGTCAAATTTTCAAACTTGTCATACTAGAAAGGTTCATTTGATACAATAGGCAGCCATATTTTTTTTACAGTGTACAAATACCATAGTTTAATACTATTAATTATCAATTCTTATTATAGAATCCATAACACTATGGTCATGAGGAAAAAGGTCAAAAACATGTTTATGCATGGTTTAGAAAAATTAAGAACAATTTAAGAGCTGTATAACCTGGATCTCTTAAATTAGGCCTAAAGGTAACCTTTTTTCTAAATGTGAATTCAACAAAATGAGTTCATGATCTACTGTATATTACAAAAACGTATTATCATTATTTGTTTCTGTTATCAATTTTTGGTTAATTAATTGAATTACTTACTCCCAGAGCCGTTTGTATTGAAGTTGATATTTAGCCGCACCATATTGGTGTTTCATAACATCTCATTTTTACAAGGTGGGTTGTTAGCCCAACGCTCAACCCCCAACCTGGAGGACCAGGATACACCATACACTATGGACAATTTAGTTTATTAAATTCCCCCATAGCGCATGTCTTTGGACTTGTGTGGGAAACTGAAGCACCAAGAGGAAACCCAAGCGTACACGTGAAAAACTCCACAGACAAAAGCCAACTGACCCAGCTGGGGCTCGAACCAGCAACCTTCTTGCCGTGAGGCGACAGCGCTACCCACTGCGTCACCATGCCACCCTTACTACTGAATTATTCCAGTAAAATATTTCCCTGTGAATGTGTGGTCCAGATGAGCTGAACTTTCGCCCTAATCTATGAGTGTCTTCTTCTGGGGTTGAAAAGTAAACATGATAATGATAAAACTATTTCAGGGAAACTCCTTAAGGCTGTCATATGTGCAATGGTTGTTGCTGTTTCTGGAAAACTTGTCTGCTTTGATCTCATATCTGGTGTTAGTGTAATTATTCTCCTAATGGGTAGCCTGGAGTGTTTAGTGTTTCGCTATTTCACTTTATCGCTGTGTGTTGGAGAAATGATTCCTTTTAGGAAGCATTGTGACACACACGAGGCTTAGGTTTGCCCTGTGTGTTCTTAACCCGGGTATGAGTACATCATGTTTTATATGATTGTACTATTTGCATGAAAATGAAGTAGGATATCATATGTATAAAAATTGTATAGAGATTTTATAGTACTGTGTGACAATACAGTGTAAATTGTGACAATTTGCAATAATATCAACAAGGATGTACTTATTGCTGTACAATGTCAATAAATGCAATTATCCACAGTTAAATTAAAAGATCAGATGTTAGAAAAAAATGCAGTGACATAATTAATAAGTTAATCTGCAATTCTTACATAAATAATGGCTAATAAACATATATCTTTGTGTACAGTGATATTATTATTATTATTATTATTATTATTGTTGTTATTCATTCATTCATTCATTTTCTTTTTGGCTTAGTCCCTTTATTATTCCGGGGTCGCCACAGTGGAATGAATCGCCAACTTATCCAGCATGTTTTTAGGCGGCGGATGTCTTTACAGCTGCAACCCATCACTGGGAAACATCCATTCACACTCATTCTCACACAAACACTACAGACAATTTAGCTTACCCAATTCACCTGTCCTGCATGTCTTTGGACTTGTGGGGGAAACCGGAGCACCCGGAGGAATGCTAACTCCTCACAGAAACGCTAACTGACCCAGCCAAGGCTCGAACCAGCGACTTTCTTGCTGTGAAGCGACAGCGCTACCTACTGCGCCACCGCATCGCCCCATTATTATTATTATTATTATTATTATTATTATTATTATTATTATTATTATTATTATTATTATTATTATCATCATTATTATTATTATTACTATTATTATTATCCCTTGTGTACTGTTCATCCACTCTGTGGTGATTTTTTTGTCTTAATTTGGCCATAACTTTCTCTGTGTTTCAGCTAGTGGAATGATTTTTGGTGACAAATCTTATTTTGACACATATTTTGAGAAAATGCTTTGAATAAAAAAAAAAAACTAAATTATTGACCTTATTCTTCAATGCGGAAGTGCACTCGTTTTTGCTATTGTTTTAGAACTTCTTATTCAGCTGCCTATGGGAGAAATGACTAGGAATAATAAATGGCAGAAAACGCTCAAACTACTTACTCTAAAAACAAGTGTTTGTTAGACAATACAGACAAAGTAGAATAATATAATAAGAAAATACCAGTTTGCAACACCAAGCAGCAAAACAAGCTGTTTTTAATGTCTAAAAATTAATGGAAGTGAATGAGACCGGAAGTCTTGAGCCAAAATGATTCAAATGGCTGCGCCTGCTCGTATGCAGAGAATAAGGTAAATACACTCTGGGCAAATTTACTACTCTTTTGTTATGTTTTACAAAAAAACATTGTCTTTGATGCATTGTTTTTGATTGATTTTCATTTTTTTTCTACCTAATTTACTGTTGGTGGCTGTTTTTGTCCCATTGACTTCCGTCATAACCACATGTTTTGATTACAAAGACATGACACCATATAATCATGCATTCTTGATTGTTGGTGATATTCCCAGTTGGGAAGAGGTCAAATTTGTAGTTTTTACTGCTGATCACCAGTTGGCATGTAGGTAGACCTGTGCAAAAAAGCTTAGTTTCTACATTTTATATAGTATAACAGCAAATTAAAGTGTGTGTGTATGTGTGTGAGAGTGTAAAAGTGACCCCTGCACACTCAATGTGTCTGAAAAAAATCTAACTATGCATCTCAGCTCTGAGAACTACATGGAGTAAATAAAAACAAAGACTGTGTATTTATGCATCCAATGTGGCTATAATGAAAATCAATGGGGCAAAACTAGCCAGCAACAGTAAATTAGGGAGAAAAAATGAAAATCTGACAATGCGTCAAAGCCAATGTTGTTACTAATCGTTCACATGTCCAAGACTGTGATAAAAGGTAAAAAATTCAGTCCGCAATTACTTTTGATATTAAATATACGTCAATGTTTTTTTATCAAATCAGTGACATAACTTAAAATCAAGTAGCTTTTAAAAACATTTAGTAGTTTTGATCAGGACTGAGGTTGATGAACAGATTTATGCAAAAATTTGGAAAAATATGTATCTGATGCATTTTTACAGCTGTTTAATTCAGTGGTTGTTTTAATCCCAAACAAAACAAAAGGGCAGTAAATTTGAACAGTGCACAAGGGTTATTATTATTATCATTATTATTATTATTATTATTATTATTACTATTAATATTATTATTATTATTATTGTTATAATAATAATAATAACAATATTATTAATAACAATAATAATAACAACAACAATAATGATAATTATTATTATTGCTATTATTATTGAGAAGTAATACTAGTAATAGTATTGTCAAAAAATCTGTATGTTTAGCTGTATGATTGTAATGTAAACAACATAAAATAATAGAACACTGAACTTAGCAACAACAAAAAAAAAATATATATATATATACAGTAAATTTATTTTTCATCATAAATTTTTATGTATTGGCTTGTTGAATATAATATTATGCTTACAATTTTATTTAATAAAAAATACAATGTTCAATCACAGAGAAACGTCATCAGCTTCATTGAAACACAAAATAGACACCAGTTATTTGGCAGGAGCAGTTTTTCATGTTATAAGGTACATGACAGCTAATCATTTAACAGCTTTTTAAATAAAAAAGCCCTGCATATATAGATATTCACTCATATAGTTTTGAAGTTGATGTCTTGGTTTCAGGTAACTAAAAAGGCATATTTAGAGACATGTGGACTCACGTAAATGACCTTTGAGTCTTCACCAGGGGGAATCTGATGTCCACGGTCTTATAATGCAATGCTTTACGTGACCTTTTCTGCACTTCTGCTGATGTGGCATAGTCATAGAACTTCCCATATGGTTTCAGTCCACTCCCAAAACCGAAAGCACTGTCATTGATTTACTGTGTGTATTCCCCAGACACTTGATCGGACCCTAACGAACCTCAACAGCTTGTGCGAGACAAGGGCCATTAGGCTTAATGGTTGAGGGCATCAAAGGGAGTACGCTGAGAGACTGAAGGAGAAAATGAAGTTAAGGGGATGGGGTTCGCAGACTGCTAGTCTGTGGCCACGGTCGTAATTTATGACAATGCCCCTGAGCCTAAGCTTGAATCTGAGTCTGAAGCTGGAGACATCAGAGATGTCCAGACGCAAAGGAGAAACAGCAAGAGACAGATAGAAGAGATAACGAGAGTAAGAGAAAAAATATATTCCTTTTAACTGATTCCGGAGTCTGAAATAGAATCTACAGTTTTAGAAAGAGAGATGTCATTGAGTTTTTTAAGAGGCTCCTTGAATCATAAATCTTTCTGACACGTTGGAAAAATATTGTGTCATTAGTAGGGAAATGCAAATGCAGTTTGTATTCATTAATTCAAATTCATGACATGCAGAATTCTGTAGCCACTTTTGCTGGCCTCAGTCTTAATCTAAACCAGTTTTGGTAAAAACCTGAATTTAAATGAAGGAAAGGAAATAGCCTGCAGTTGACTACTTTATCGGCTAAAAACAGCCCCCTTTTCATTATATATACTATGCATAAAGACTTTGCAAATATATGCTGCACAATACAATTTAAACAGATTTTAATACGAATTTCAACAAACAAACACCTTTAATGTGTTTATTCCTTTATTAAGACTTTTATATAATGTTTATATTCACCGTTCATTTAGGGAAACTCCTGAGATGAATAAGTTACATTTCTGAACTTTAATAATAAACCTATATAAAATGCTGCGCTTCCCACCTCTAGTTGCAATGACTTCTGGAACTTCCAGAGCGAGTTTGCTGCTCAAGTCTGCATCGGTGCGTCCTCGATATCAAGAACACATCCGGGAACTTTCTTGCGTCCTCTGCTCTTATGCTTTTGAGTGTTGGAACTGAACTTTGGCAGTTGATGATGACGTTGCACCAGAACACGAGGATGCAAGACTGCTGAAGAATGCATATTGAGAAACAGCCATGATGTTTTGTATACATTAAGTAACATAGCAATCTTGTATTTGTGTAGGTTAAATCTGCGGATTGATGCAAAATTATTTACTAAGTATCATAACCAAAAACTTAATATATAAAATAAAAAATAATACCTTTTTAACTTTATTTAATGTTTACAATGCAAATCAAATTAGATCAACTTAATTTGTAAACAAATCAAGTTTCTTATATAATATATCTACTAAAAGACAGAGAATATTACTTTACAAACTGTACTGTAAATAAATATGAACATTTTCATATTTGTCAATAATATTACTGAAATAAATGTAAAAGCTGAATAAATATAAATTTACACACATTTACACAAGTAAATAAACAGACTCAATGATGGGCTAAAAATCTGTGCATGCTGATTCTGAGTAGGCCTGTATGACATCAGTCATTATTTTGGCACTAGCAAGAGGGCACAGAAAATTACTATACAATTTTACTGTACATAACAAGCAGACTACACAAATGAGCAGTTTAGTCACTTTTAATAGTCTTAAGTCACTCTTAATAGTCTTAATAGTGCGTTATTATTATTTATTCATGCATGTTTAATCAAAAATACGTATTAAGGCTTACAACAAAGTAGATCTATTCCTTTATGCCTTAGGTTATCAGCTAATTTTAATGAAAGAAAATAGTAAGATTAATAGTTTTTTTATTGCCAATGCGTGACCAGCTTAAGGAAATGTAAAAACAAGATTTAATTATCTTGTGAAAGCCTGTAGACTGATTTTTATGTGAAAGTCTTGTTTATTCATGTGGTTAAATTAAAAGTATATGACATTTACATGGTGATCCAGGACTTATCTTCTGTTCTTTGACACATGAAACCAAGATTTCATGATAACAATAACAGAACCATTCTGTGCTGTAAAGTCAGTGTGTCACAAAAGAAAAAGATTTGTTTTAAACTATACTATGAAATAGCCACATCTACAGTCTATAGACTCAAATATGCTTTAGAATTAAACTATCATTACACCACAATTTTAATTTCCTCATCCGATAACAGGGTTATTTAGACATTTCCATATTGATATGAAGTTTCTAAGAGGTATGAATTTTGCTAAGAACTTCTGATTGCCCATCATTCATTCTTCTTGTGTGCTTATTTTACTGTTGGCAGGAAGGAGTGCAGTACACATTTACATATTCCTCAGCAGTGTGGACGTCTGGGTGTTTATCACTGCAAAGGTATTCCTAACTTCTTTTTACTTTAACCGGAGAACGGAAAAATGACTTCTTACTTCCTTCTATTGTGTGTTACATTCGCATAGTTCAGAGTCAGCTAGAAATCATCAAATGTAATACATTAAATAATAATATGATACTGCAAGAAGTAGTAAAATAAGTAATATAGCACATTGTGGACCAAACATATAATAGGTAATATTGCACATGTTGGTCGACATACAGTGGATATGGAAAGTATTCAGACCCCGTTTTTTTCTTTTTGTTATATTGCAGCCATTTGCTGCAAGTTCATTATATACACACAGGGTTTGTTTGGTCATGGAAAACCTGGAAAATCTTGGAATTTTGACATGGCATTTTCCAGGCCTGGAAAAGGTTTGGAAAAAACAGAAAAACGGACAAAGTTTTGAAATAATCTGACATTACTTATATATATTTTGTATTTCTGTGATACTGTATATAGAGATGTGAATATAATTTCACCAGATGATTTAACAGGTTTATTTGGATTGGTTGGGGGGATTTTGTAGGGGAGTGAATCTCGAATAATATATAACAATTAAATTACAAGCATAGATAAATAAAATATAGTCAAGATAAAAGTGAATGATAGTTTTCAGCAGGGGCGTTGCTAGACATAAAGCTCTACTGGGGCACATACCCCCTTCCCTCGCCCATATATATATATATATATTTTATATATATATAAAAATATTATTTATTTATATATATTATATTTTTTATATATATAAATACATAAATAAATATATATATATAAATATATAATATATAAATATATATATATATATATAAATATATAAAAAATATATATAAGCACTATATATATAAATACACTATATATATAAATACACTATATATATATATATATATAAATACACTATATATATAAATACACTATATATATATATATAAATACACTATATATATATATATATATATATATATATATATATATATATATATATATATATATATATATATATATATATATAAATACACTATATATATAAATACACTATATATATATATATATATATATATATACATACATACATACATACATACATATGTATATTATATTTACTATAAATAAAAGGATTCTTATTATTATACAATTATTCTTCAAAATAATCTTAAATGTAACTGGAAAACAATGTTAAGACAACTGGAGTGATATGCTGAGATCATTTAAGAAATTACTTTTGCATAAATATTAATTTTATTTGAATGAAATTCTATAGACAATTCAATAAAATACAAAAACAGATGTGTTATAGAATTATCTGCCGTCTTAGACTTGACACATGGCAGAGAATTAGGTTTAAGTCTTACCTCCCTGACTCGTCATCCCTCCTTTTTGCTTCATACAAAAAATCTATGAGGAGGCATGCTTAGTAGGATCACCGTCATATTGTTTAAACTTTAGTTTTGTCTACTTGCAAAACAAAAAAGGCTTTTATGCCGGTTTTACAACGCATGAGCGGCGCGTAACAAGCAGGTAGCCTGCTTTTTTGGCGCGCATGTTTACTACCGGGACTCTCAGAAGAAGAGCTGCGCGTGCGAGGGGCGCACGTGCGAGAGGCGCGCGTGTTCTCTGCGCACACGCGCGGAGATGCGTCAGTTTGCTTTTTGATTACATTGCTTTTACCAGCGTTGGTTCGGTTGCACATAGTGAATAACGTCTTTATTTCGGAATTACCACTCTTAATAAATACACTTGCATATGAAGTAAATCATATCTCAATGCATTTACTGGGGCACTGGAGATTTTTACTGGGGCACGTGCCCCAGTGAATTGGGTCTAGCGACGCCCCTGGTTTTCAGGTATTCGCTATTCTGGTACAGCTATTGAATAAACAACACTGCATAGTCTTCATTGTATATTAATGAAACTTTATTAACTACAAAACATTTCTTGTGGCCGGATGTTTTAAAATTTGAAATATTGAAATGTTCACACAGTCACAGGCCTTAAAGACACAGTTTACTCAAAGATTAAAATGTACTCACTGTTTACTCACACTTCACTTGTTTCAATACTATAATAGTTATTAAATTAAATTATTTTTGTATTCATTAAAAAAAAAGAAAGAAAACGCATAAACGTTTGAAACAAGTGATAGGTGTAATGAAAATGGTAAGTAATTTTTGGGTGAACAATCTCTTTTAATGCATGCAGATGATAAACTTTTTCTCCATTATGGTTAAACTCTATATTAAACTAGAATCCCAACATTGCATATTCTGCGATATGACTACTGTGGCTGCACACATTGCGATATTGATGCTGAAACAATATATTGTGCAGCCCTAACTTGAATATAGTTTATTTGTCTTTACTTATTTTCTGTCCATGGCCAAAAACCTACTCTTACATTATTAGTGCTGTGTAAGCATTATCAAAATCAATATAAAAACAAGTTTAAACAAAATAGATTGTTGCGTTTTCTATGATATACTGTAATAAATTCCAACGTCATTGTTTTTCTTATTAATTACCATATATATATGTAAAGATTACATGAAACATTACGTCATGAAAATGTACTTGATAGTTCTGGAAAAGACTTGGAAAAGTCATGGATTATATATTATATAGATTATGTATTATATTTTAATTATATTTTAATATTTTCACAGGTTATGATATTCCATAGGCACTGTATATATGGACAATTCAAGACAAAGTAAAAAAGGCTGTTGTGAAAAAACTTTATGTGAAAATTATCTCCAGTTTTCCAACTATAGGAAACTTCGTGCTTACAATAATTCTGATTGAATATGAAGTCAGCTTCAACCTGCTCCAACACCTTAGCCTGGAATTTTCTAGTAATTCTGAAGACTATCTGTTTTTGCTATCTCGTAATTACTATAATTCAACCAATGAAATGCTTTTACAAATAGCTCTCAGGTGAAATTTCTTTGCTATAGCCACAAACCACAAGATAGCTTTAAGGAATCCGTTTTCTCAATGTTCAGTTTGTGAAGTGTGGAAATTTAAAACCAAACATAGATGTCGGTGCATAGATACGAACAAATTTTCACACAAGGTTTACTGGAGGTAAAACTTCTGTGTATGTTGACTCCAAACATCATCTGTAACTCTGCTGATGGTCTCAAGGCTCATGTACCTCAGAATCGTTACTTAAGTGAAGCAACTTTTTCCTTGTCAAGGTACTTCAGTTTGTCTGTTAGGGGACATCTTCAGTACCATTCAGTTAATGTAGTGCGAGCCTCTGTGGCTGTCTGTAGAGACGGGTGAACTCCATCACACTAGCGCATGTCAATAATCTACGGCGCCTGAATTCGTCAGGCGCTGGAAAAGAGTCCTCTGCGCAGACAGTGTGTAAATTGCCTGTCATCAATTATTAAGAGAAGCATTTGCCTTCTGATTGATCAGCCCCTAATGCATGCTCTAATCATTGCAGTTAAGGGAGTTTTTCCTGCTGATCAAAAACGGTCGAAACTGAAAGGTCAGTCTGGCCGCAAAATGAATGATAAGATTGGGACTGAGAAATGACACTTTGTTGCAGCTGGTAACTTTTGGGAGGGCGATGTGATCTTTGGTCATGTAACACTGGAAATCTTTTGATCAACGGTCTGATAGCTTGCTTGATGTGAGATACAGGGGTGTTGCACAAAGGGGGTGGGGCTGGGAACAGAATGCATAATGCACAGATGCTTATAGGAGCCCATAATGGCTTAGAAACTACTCCCAGCATGATTTTGATTCCTGACTGATGATTACTTTTTTATTTTTATTTCTTTTTTATAAATTTTTTCAACAGAATAACAGTGGTACTGAGATCTTGTGACAACAAGTACAGCAATTTTTGTTCGACAATCAAATGCTTAAATACAAAGACAGAAATAAAATGAAATTATAAATCCAAATTTAAAAAGACACAGTCAGTGAGTACCCTCAAGAAAATTCCAAAGGGAGAACCCAATGTACCAGATGCACCAAATGCATCTCTAATGTAAATCATAGCTGACAACGGAAGTGTGGATCCAAATGTAAGTTTATTAAACAGACAATGGTCAGGAAAGCAATGGTCAAACCAGGTGTAAGCAGATGCGCACAGGCAATCCAGAGTCGTAGTCAAACAAGCAGGCAGATGGTCAGAAGGCAGGCAGCAGACAGGAATAAACAGACAAACAAGGCGAGGGTCTGAACACGGCAAAGCGAGAAAAAGGAAACGCATCACAAGTGCAGTAAACAAGACTCAGCAACTAGTCCATGTAATCAGTTCTTGACAATCCTCCGGCTGTGTGTAGGCAATCAGTCAGGATTAGGAACTGCTGTGTGTGTGTGGTGCATGACTGGATCTTGTAGTCCATGAAATGTTGGATTTGTAGTCTGTTAGCGATCAGTGTATATATCTGCTCACGCTGGATCGCTGGTGACTGTAACAATAGTGGTGAAATTTCCTGTGGTAAAAGTGTGGTTGCCACATATTGACTGAAAGTATCTGAGCAGTTGACCATAATAATGATATAATTTTTTTGGCCAAGTATATACAAAAATCACTACACATTCTTTATCACAATCAAGAAACAGTTCCAATGTACAATTCAGAAGGTATACCTTTGGGGACAAAGCAAAAGTTTTTCCAATAATTTTTAAAATAATTTTGTGAATCTCTTTCCAGTACACTGTGCCAATGTCTACCTTACATTTGAAACATAACTGAGAACGATTGGGAAATATTCTATAGAGGCGAACTGGAGTAAGATAAATCCTGTGAATATATTTATAATTTTGTTCATGAATTGAAATTGAAGTAATTTTGGGATAGATGTTTGAGCAGGCAGATAGCCATTCAGCATCACTAAAAATAGACCCCAAATCTTTTTCCCATATTACTCTTAAGGAATAAAAGGTTGAAGGACTAGTATTTGTCAGTAATGTATATAATTCAAAGCTCTTTTATAAGAGTTGATGAAGAAAAAAGCTGTTTTTCTATTTCAGTAAAATCAAATTGTATATTACTTTCTTTCAGCTGTAATTCAGCTGTAAAAAAAACTGTCGAATTTGAAGGAATTTATAAAAGTCTTTATTGAGAAGACTAAACTCCTTTCTCAACTTCTGAAAAGATCTTATTTGGCCATTATCAAATAATGGCCCGTTTCCACTGAGAGGTACGGTACGGTATGGCCGTTTCCACTGTCAAAAGGCGTACCAAACTGAACCGTACACGCGTGACACACAAGAAAACAAAGGAGAAGCCGGAAAAAAATGAGCACATTATTTTTTCAGCAGACACTGCCATGTTTAACTATTATTATCACCTTTTGGACTATTATGAACTCGGAATGATGGAATTATTTTCTAACAAGAGGTTACATGTGCTGCTGAAGATTAAAGACACATTTAATCATTAGAGGTTTGCACTGACTGTGGGCCATATTTTGTGTTGTTTTGAACCTAAATAAGGACTAAATGTATGTTGTGTTTAGTTTTTCTGTAAGTGGTAACATATCGGAGACTGTAAGGGTCTGCATGTGTTCATATATGTCGCATTTATTTATTTATTTTATATAATTACAGACGTTACTGTAGGCTATTTCGCACTGTTATTGATCTGCAGTTTTAATCAAATCATGTTCATAGAAAAGGTAATAAACATTATACATAAGTATTTATGTGTATGAGGCATCTGTTTCATGAGAAGTGCTGCTCATATGATATGTGAGCGACCTGTACAGCTTTACTGTAGACATTTTCTCAAGCGAAAATGACGTTCACTGAAACTTTCTGTTGTACACCACGCCCACCAAAATAGTACCATTGGTAGCCTTTTAGCAGTGGAAATGCAAGCCTGATAAAGGTGACCTGTACCGACCCATACCGTACCGTTCCAGTCAGTGGAAATGAGTCATTGGTGACCTAATTCCGACATTCCCTTTGACCTCCAAGTCAAAAGGCCAATATTCTGTATAGTAGTGGGGAAATCAGGATTAAGCATAGTAGGTGACTTATTTGGGATAGATAAATATTTCTTAACATCTTTCCACACCAAAAGAGTATTTGTCACCGTAAAAACACCAGTCAGATGTTAAATTTTTTGTACATTATGAATAAATGGTAGGGAGCGTACGACTGATGATTTCTTACCAATTTATAGCAAGAAAAAACAGCAATTTCGTAAGGCTTTGAATGAACACCTAAGGCTAAGAATTCAAATTTTGCATGTGAGTCATTGTATAAGTTTGTTCTGAGGGCATGAACTGTATATCTCCAATCATGTGCCTTGTGTAGTTATGATTCACAAGGGCTTTAGGGGAAAGAAAGTTTATGCAACATCCGAGAACTCAAATCAAAGTAAAAGAACACTTCATCTTTTAGTGTCAGAAAGAGTGAAATGCACAAGTGTAAATAAAGTGAACTCTCAGTACAGAGTTTTAAACCACAGCCTAGCACTGAATATTTTTGGTGCTCTCACCAACAAAAACCTGGCTGTTCTCACGCTAGGACAGGAAAAGAAGCAGCTGTTTTTTTGTAGCTTTAGTGGTTCTGATGAGATGCCTGCATTGCCTCTACCTACCTCTGTGCGGAATCATGCCAGCTGCATTAAAGTCTCGATTGCACTGACTGCGCCAGCACACACAGAACCAAGCTGCATACTTTCAACCAGCCCATTATCTCTGCCAAGAACTCAGCAGAGCACCCAGGCCTGCACTTTGTCTTTGAGGGGATAAACAGGTTACATTTAAGCAGACTTTGCTGATCCCGATGAAACCTTTTAAACAAGATGAAGATGCTCTTCTTTTTTGACATATCATTCATTCATTCATTTTCTTTTCGGCTTAGTCTCTTTATTAATCTGGGTTTTACGCAGAGGATGCCCTTCCAGCTGCAACCTATCGCTGGGAAACATGCATACACAGTCATTCACACACATACAACCATACACTACGGACAATTTAGCCTGCCAAGTTCACCTATACCACATGTTTTTGGACTTGTGGGGGAAACCGGAGCACTCATAGGAATCCCACGCAAACACAGGGAAAACATGCAAACTCCACACAGAAATGCCAACTGACCCAGCCAGGGCTCAAACCAGCGACCTTCTTGCTGTGAGGAGATTGTGCTATCCACTGTGCCACCATGCTGCCTGTTGAGATATCATTTTCTATTTATGTAGTATGGAAATAGCAGAAGATATTTTGCAATCTTTAGATTCTAACAGTTTTCATCCCACAGCTCTTAATTTTCCTTCTGGGATATCAGTGGGCATACAAAACTTTATAGTAGTTGTGCTTTATCCCTCAACCATCCTCAGAGTGAAAATATGGATCTCACAATCATAGTCACTGTTGGAAATGGTTCAAATCTGCAGAAGATGCTAGAAAACGGAAAAATCTGCAGGACATAGATATTTATTTCTGGATAACAGTTATCTTAACTGATCAGGGGTGCGTTTCCAAAAACCATCTTTAGCCAACTAAGGTCACAAGTTTCGTCTATACAAACATAGTTCATTGATTTGGCATTTCCCAAATCCATCGTTCCAACAAACTTTCACAAACTGCGTCACAAACTTGTACGCTTGCAACTACACCTCTAGAGCTGTAATTAGAAGCATAATTCCTGGCTGTATTTTATTCACAGTTATCCCCCCTATGCTCTATTCATTTAGAACATTCAAACATTTAAACTTGGAATAATAAAAAAAATTAAAGTCATCTCTCTTTGGTGTAATTTGCTTTCAAAGTATTTCATAGTTAATTTTTAGTGATCTTCATATTGACAATTACGCTCCCTTCATAGTGCACTTTGAAAACATTTATGCCATTTTGAACATAGCCCTGGCTCATGACGAAATCTATTGGTGACCTATTATTTAAAAATCGGAATTTACGTTACGTCTTGCTTTTGAAAACAAATATATATATAAATTATTATTATTATTATTTAGTAGGAAAAATGTATTATTAAGTAGGAAAAAAATTATGGGGTTTTTCTCTAAGTAGAAGTTACTCCAGAGCGTCATTATGGGCGATTTGCTTTATAACTAATGTGGTTCAACTTGATGGATCTGCGACAGAGAAACTACAGTTTTGGCAAACACTCGTCACTACATTATTCTTTTCACAAACGATGCATCGTACTATGATATTTCAGCTGCGAGTTATGTTGTTGTTTGGGAAACACACCCCAGCTTAACTGTTCAGAACAAACAAGAGACTCATGAACAACCATCACAAGGCAAAAAACGTGTAGATTTAGGCATGGGACGATAACCGGTTTCAAGGTTTACCACTGTTTGGAAAAGTCAAGGTTTTAATACTGCTAAAATGTTCTGTTATATCGTTCCCAAGGTATATGCAAGTTTTTTAATGTATTTTTTATGTATTGAAAAGAAATCTGTGTTTTTGAAACTAATGAAGAGAGCAGAAGTCAATGATTTATTTTTACTATTTAGCCTGACATGTTTACTATTCCAAAATATTATAAATGTTTCTTAAAATAAAATACATTGTGTTCAATGGGGATTTTTTTTACCCAAACATTTAAAAAGAACTTTTTTTTAATCTTATCATACTGTAACCACATAGTATTAAAAAAACACGGGCATAAAAACTTTTGCAGAGGGTTATTTGAATAATTTTAGCTCTTTTTATCTTGTAAACTATATGTAAACATATTTTATGCAAAATAACTTAGGACAGTACAAAAAAAAAGAAATAACATGCATTTGTATGATCTCTCTTGTTTGGTTAATTCTTCACATTTGAACAGATTCTACAAAGAGGTACACAAACTTTCAAGCACAAATGTATATAATAACAATTTTGTCCCTAACAAACCCAGCAGCCACAGGACATCAACATGACATCAGATTGACATTGTACCCCAATGTCATGGGACAATGCATTTTGTTTGGTATTGAAAATCGGGTTGACATCAGAACCCAATGTCAGGCTGATGTCAATGTCCAACGTCAGACAGATGTTGCATTTTGGTTACTTTCCAACGCAACCTAAAATCAACAAAATATCAACGTCTAATGATGTTACAGCTTGACATTGTGTGGACGTTACCAAGATGATGTCTATTAGATGTTGGATTTTGGTTGCCATACCTGACGAATAAATGTCAGTATTTGACGTCGACATGACATTGGTTTAAGATGTTGCCTCAACGTTGGATTTTGGTTACTTTCCGATACAACCTAAAATCAACAAAATATCAATGTCATTTCACGTCATTAATAGACGTCAAAATAACAATCTAACCTAACATTAACGTCTTATTGCATTGTGTGTCTTCTGGGAAGAATCAAGCTCTAATAGTCTGATAAAAACACGTCTGTTATTTTTCGCTTTTGCATCACTGGCAACTTCCCAAGCGCACTGTCCTCTGCTCTATTGTTCTTGTAGGAGTGAGGTCATTGAGGCCTTGACCCTTGATCGAAAGCAGCGATCCCCTTGTCTCCTGAGTAATAGGATTACCTTGTGCATGTGGGTCTACTCTTATTTCTCTTCAAAGAGGCAATGGGATTTCCAACAGGGCGACATTGTCTTCGACTATAGTGCTAAAAAGACCTTCTTTGTTTTAACAGTTTCTTGTACGTGCTTCTTAAGCAGATGCCTTTGTCCAGACAAGAGACTGTAGTCGGGTTTTAGCTGTTGATTCAACTGGGATGTAGTTTATCAGCTAATTTAACACGCCAAATAAATGTGCAAAATTGTACCTTTACAACAGATTGTCACTGGAGCAGTATTGCTAATGTACATGTATGTACTTGATTTACCCAAAAAATTTCATAGTACCTTAAGGCAATATGTTACTATTCTATACTATAGGTGTTAAAATAAATATTTTAGGGGTAGTTTTTCTGACAGTATCAGGAGTTCAGGATTTAGTTACAGAAGAGCTTTTGAAATATAGAGACAGGAATGGACTCATCCATGCTGAAAAATCTCTCATAAACCAACGTTCATTTTATATTGGTCGAGGCTGCTTAATGACTGTTAAACAATGGTGCTGATATAGTCCTGGATTGGCTGAGGGACCAGAATAGTCATGTTGTTTCCCAACACTCCTGGTTCCCATGCTGGGGATCATCCATGCTGCAACATACCTTATGCTGGTGACCTACAAAATAGGGGAGCTTAAGATGATTATAAGGGCCCTGATTAGAGAGGGGCTTGAAGTGATTTAAGAGGGAACCAAATAAATGGTAAAGCTCCCACAATTCTTACACCAAGGGGTGACAATTGTTTTTTACTTGGGATCAGGGTTGGGTAAGTTATTTAAAAAAAAGTTATTCAGTATAATTACGTAATTAAAATTGTAATGAAATACTTTTCTAATTACTTTGTCTGAAAAGTAACTTAATTACTCAATGAGTAATTTAATTACTTGACTCAATACTAAACCTTCACATGAATCCTAATGCAGACAATATAAATTAAAGGTGCAGTAGGTGATCTGCCTAAATGCTATGCATTTAGCATAATACCTTTAAAACACAGTCCCTCGCCATCCGAATCATGCCTCCTGAAATCACGAACACGCACATTAACCTTGATCAAGTCATTCGCCAGTTAGAAATCTTTATATAATACTACAATTCTGAATTAAAAAAACAGTATTATATCTAGCATGTTTTAAGTTGTGTAGCAAGCAAAACTTGCCATAATGTGCAATATTTTATGCATGCAAGGATCACTAGTCTCACTCTCTCATGCGCTTTGTCCTAAAGCCACTACTGTATGCTTAGTGTTTGGCCGGCAGCATGGTGGAATTACACTTATTACTAAGCCATACTTACATGCTATTTCAGACCGAAAATTCAGAGTAGCATGGTAAACAATATAGAGAGTGCGTCACAAGTTGTCATTGTTCAAAAATGAACCAATTTGAAAATGAAACCAACTTCATCTTAGTAAAGCATACTTGGATGAATAGAGCTATTATGTTTTGTTGTTAAACTAAATAAAAATCTACATTAACGATACTGTAAAAGGGAAATTTGAAATTGTGAAACCTGTGAAATTGAAAATAATCACATCAATCGTTCACCTGAAGATTTCAGTGGTTGAACAACACTTCTGTGCATATAACCCATTCATAAAACAACACAATCTACATCAGCTTTGAGTGACTAAAATAGTGTTAAAACATAACATTACCTGTCTAAAAGAAATACATCAGCCATGGTGTCATCCTTCCTCCAGTGTGCAAAAGTAACTCCAATATTGATTCAGTATTTGAAAAAGTTTTGATTCAGCATTTGTTTTTACTACTGTCATTTTCTCTCTCATGTGCAGGTGAGCGAGGCGGATCTGCCAACTTATCCAGCATTTGTTTTTATGCAGCGAACGCTCTTCCAGCCACAACCCAACACTGGAAATATACTTTAAATTGTCATGAAATAATTTCTCAATTCATTTTTTTCTTAAGCATACGCAATTGTCTTGATAAGTGTAGTCTTCTTTACAATACAATTTCTTAGTTTCTCTGAATTGATTTATACAGAACTTTTGAATTTACATTCAGTATTTTAATTAAAAAAACTAAAAATTAAAAGTAATCACTTATTTTACTTTTTCAGTGGAAATTTTTTTTTAATTCCGGTAACTAGCTAATTATTATCCTCAGCACTGGTGGGAATGACATTATATGTGACAATTTAGTTTCCTATCTGCTGTGCATTTTTTTAACCACAGAATCCTGACACTCAATAATTAACCCACTGAATACTAATAGAAGATGATGTGAATTAAACGGTCACTCTAAATCTGAAATAGCATCCATTATTACAGATTTATCATTTGCATTAAAAAGAACTTTACTGTAGTGTGGAATATTCTTTTAGGCATAGACACTTTGCAAGCTTGCCAAAATCTGGCGCAGACATTGTTTTTCCTAAACACCATCTCTATCTGTCTTGTGCCCTTGAAGAGGCAGCTCTTTGGTGCACTTAACTCTGAGTACTGCTCTCGCACACCCAAGCCTGGACTCTTAGACGTGCCACACTGTCTGAGGTGAAGGGCGACGGAGGGCCTGTCAGACCGAGGGTCCATTAAGTGCAGACAGGCGCAGACTTCGGGGCCCTGCCTGAGGGGGCGTTATCACACTGGACATGTCCCTTCTCTAAGGGCCTGTGACGGGTGAAAAGTAAGAGGGAACATTGATCTGATAGGTGGGATGGTGGGTGTAGGGACCCCTTTGCAGGTGTGAGGTGCCACAAGAGTGTGTCTGGGCCCAGTGTCAGTGAGATAGTGAGAGAGAGTGAGAAGATGGGGGAAAGAGGAACAGAACAACACAAAATGCAGAGCATCTATTCTCTGTAGCAGGGGTGTCGCTAAAAATCGCCAGTGCCCCAGAAAATGCTTTGAGATATGATTTACCATAGTGTATTTATTAAGAGTGGTAATCCCGGAAGAAATACAATATTCTCTATGTGGAACCTAACCAAAGCTGGTGAAAGCAATGTAGTTTGATCAAAAAGCAAACTGATGCATCTTTGGATGTGCGCAGAGAACCATTCCCGAGCGCCTCACACACCGTTCCTGCTGGACCCTGACGCGATGCTCTTCTCCCGGTGCGAGTCCCGGTTTTTAACATGCACGCAGAAAGAAGTACTTGCTGCTCACGTGCCGCTCATGCGTTGTGAAACCAGTGTAACAGCCTTTTATGCGGAGGTGACGGCATGCAGTGAGATTTGCAGGTCGACAAAACTAAAGTTTTAATAATAGGATGATCTTACTAAGCATGCCTCCTGATAGATTTTTTATATGAAGTAAAAAGGAGGGATGACGAGTCAGGGAGGTAAACTTAATAAAGCTAATTCTCTGTCTAAGATAACAGATAATTCTATAAGACATCTTTTTTATATTCTATAGAACTGTCTATAGAATTTCATTGAAATTAAATTATTATTCATGCAAAAGATTTTAGCATCACTCCAGTTGTGGCTTTACGTTGTTTTCCAGTTACATTTAGGATTCATTTCTGTTATTTTAGAATAACAATAATACTTTTATTTATTTATAATAAATATTTTTGGTATAATAATATATATATATGTATGCTTTATGTATAGCAAGCCCCTGCTCTGAAGATTTGTTCTTGTGATGCTGACAGTGATCAAAAGTGCTTATAACTCCTAAAAAACTCACCACAGACTCAAGCTCTTTTATAATTGGAACACTTGGCTTAAGCTAAACAGAAAAAAGATGCATTAGCTTAAATTGGCATTCATTTTTAGATTACTTTTATAAACTGGTTTTAGGTTTTTGGCCCATTCGATTCTCATTCATGACTGCATGCCAAAATATTACAAGTGGACAGGACGCACCACTTTTACTAAAATACCCATAACTCTTGATCGGAATGAAGTATCTACACCAGGAGTGCCCAAAATTTTCTTGTGAAGGGCCAAAAGCTAAACTTAATTAAGGGTGGTGGGCTGGAGGTATTAAATTAAATTAATATTAAATTAAAAATGACAACCTCTGTTAAAGGTTGTAAAACTACAAAAGATTGGGCAAAAGGCGAAAAAATGCTAGAAGAAAGTCAGTAATTGTGGAGCTCCAGCAAGTAAGTCTGTTGTCATGGCTATTTTATACATAGAAGGAATATTTTCCATATTAAAAAGAGTTTTTTTTTCTAACCAACACCTTGAATTGATATGTTAGAAAACTGAATATATATGAAAACTGACGTTGATCACCTCAGGTACACCTGATGTGCTTTATTCACTGTTAAATGCTAATACTGTAAGTTTGAATGCCATTTTACATGACATTTATTGCCACACTACTGAAAGCAGCAGTAGATAGTTTACCTTTGATCTTGAAAATAAAATAAACTATTTGAAATTGAACTTAAGAACTGTGACTCTTTACATTTAATAATGTTAAAGAGGTTTAATATGCATTAATTAGTTTATAAACCTTACCATTTTGGGAGTGAGTGCATATTCTGTGCTTCTCAATGGCTTTATTTATTTTCTGTCGTGTTGCGTCTGGTGCAATCAGCCAAATTGCTTATCACCTGCAAATCTCGTCACAGAGTGTTGTTAGGACACAGGGTTACAATGTAACATGCTCATCTAATGTTTACATTCGTAATATCTATATTATTAGCTATTTAATAACCACCTCATGTGGAACTCTGAATATGCGTCTCATTTCAGATTCTGCTACTGTCCACCAGAGGTCGCATTTTGGTCATGGACGCATGCTTTTAGAGTCTTTCTGAATGAATGAATGAATGAATGAATGAATGAATGAAATATGTGGTTTTTCACCACGGCAACCTGAGTGTTGAAATATAATAGGCTAAATTGGCAGTGGCTGGGTTAAGAGAACCAAAACAAAGACAGGATTCCGACACGGAAAACAAATTTTCAAAGCACAATAACTGACTTTAGCATTGTTTTTCAGATAAACAAGTTCACTTGGCATGTTTCTTAAATATCTGCAAACATATTATGGTATTTTTATGCTTTAGAAGAGTCAAAAACGTACATACAACACATTTAAACATCAGATGAAGTGATAATTTTCTCTTTAATACAGATGATGCCAGTGTGTTTTTAGATGAGTCTGCTATTTTAGTAATAATAACGTTACCTGCTTGATAGATAGTATGGTTTACAACATACACAACCCATGTAATGGTGCAACCTCAATGGCTTGGAGTTATATATACTAGTAGTGAACTTTATTGTCCTTGAAAGGGAATTTGTCAAATACAGTAGTTACAACAACAACAACAATAATAATAATAATAATAATAATAAAAAAATAAGATATCTCATGTTAAGTAAACCCACTGAAATACACCCTGTGTGGTATCAGGGGCCAACTAGTCAAAGCCTGGCAACAGAGGTTGCCTTTAGCTTTAGCGTCCTTGCAGGCCTCACATACCAACATTGTTGGTTTGAACTCCCCTAGTTGGTGTACTGGAGTATTACTTTTGTATTTAATTTTATTTAATGTAATTGTATTTATTTACCTTAAAAAATTGTTCTTGAGAATTGTTATGTTTATTATTTTCCCCTATTCTTATGAAATCACCATAACATTAATTACCATAACATTAATAAAATGCTTGTATACATAATACCTGTATAAGTGCAGAACAGTCTGTGATCCAAGAGAACTTTGATTTTAAGCTGACACATACTATGTAAATGTCATTTGCAGAAAACATCATTCTTGTAGTGATTGATGAACATTTTAGGATGTTGTGGGTAGTTTTCAAGCAATTGATTTGTAGTTGTTAAAAAGTTCCAAGTCTTTATCTGTGTGTTGTGCCACAGTATTGTGCTAAAGTATGGATATATTTTTAAATCTGATCAGATTTTCGAAGACTATCTTTCATCTACAGTACTTGCCAAATGAGCATGGCAAACTAATATACATTAAAATCATTCCAAGCACAATAAGCTCACACAGAAATGGGTTTCTGTCTCTTTTAATTCAGCTCTAAATATCAGACGTTTATTATCCTCTCTGACTACACAAAGTTCCTCAGTTCCCCAGTCAAACTCAATTTCTAGAAGGCCGCAGCACTGCACCGATTAGTTTCAACCCTGTTTCAATACGCCTACCTGGAGGTTTAATACAAGCCTGAAGGACTCAATTAGTTTGATCAGGTGTGTTTAACTAGGGTTAAAGCTAAACTGTGCAGAGCTGTGCAGAGTTTTACACCTGTGACAGACTCTAGCCCATGTCTTGTATTGCATTGCCTACCATCAAGCTTGAACTTTTCTTGACAGAAACACTGACCCCCTATGTTTTTTATTTATACAATTGAGGAACTGTTTGGATATCTTTATTTGATATTTAATCAATCTAGTTTTCTGCAATGTACAACTCGCCTCATTCCGACCACCAAGCTCGGTAACATTACAAAACAACAACATTCAGCATGCTCAATTCTATTTTTTACGATTTCAACAACATAAAGCACAGCTGAGCAACTAGATAAAACACAACCAGACGAATAAAGTGAGCTCTGATTTCATGTAATTTAATGGCTCTGTAATTTTGCATTTAAAATTGTTACTTCCTACTGTTACATTACTGTAAATTAAACAATTGGAAAACATGCATGAAAGTACACTTTGGTAAACTTTAAAAATAATGCTCATTACGCTTTACTTAATGAACCATTAAAAAAAGTTTAATAATAGTCTGCCACACTGTAAAACCCAACAGTCAACTTCATCAAATTAAATGTGTAGTTTACTCAATTTACTGAAAGTTAATTCTACTAATTTAAAAAGAGTTTTGAACTCAGTGTTAAAGGTAATGAGTTAATTAAATACCTCATTACTTCAACTTAAATGGAGTAAGTTCACAGTACTCATATAGATTAGTTTAACTCAAATGGTTTGTAGCAATCGGTTTCCTCAAACGGTTTAAGTTGCCTTAACTTATTGCGTTTTACAGTACTCAGTTTGAGTTCTCTTTATTTATTGGGTTTTACTGTGCTCAAACTGCTTCGTTTACTCAAATGCATTGAGTTCACTGTACTCATTAGGATTAGTTTTTGAACTTAAATGGTTTGTTGCAATTTGTTTCCTCAAATGGTTTGAGTTACCTTAACTTTTCGGGCTTTACAGTGCATGTTTCATGATTCAATGGAGTTTTTACAATGTATTTATGCTTAACATTTATTTATGCTTTTTGAATTGCATCATTGGAACTTAAACTCTGCCTTGACAACTTTTAAATGTATATTTTAATGTAATATTTTTTACATGACCAATTCAGTATATTGTTTCGAACTGCTAAACATGTCAATAAAGGTTGAATAAACGTCTCAAACTTTGTCAAAGCAGAGATCAAGGTCCCATACAATTAAAAAAAAAGCATGAATCACAAACTATGGGCAACTGTTAATTAACAAACTTTTTTTTACAGTGTAACATACAATACTATTTTATGAAAATAAAGCAACAGGTGACCAGTGTAACAATGTAATATTTTGAGAAACTTATCTGCATATTAACAGTGCTGGGTGTTATTAGTTACAAAGTAACTGTCACGGTCACATAAAGAAGACAAGGATGGTTCTCTTTTCATCAATTTATTCAACCCAATGTGGATTGTTCAGCAGGAGGAAGCAGATAAGTGAATATTCATGGATAGTGATCAGTCTTGTAAGCAGTTCATAAAGTAAACAAGGATCTTCATTCAGAGAATAACAGTCACTTCCCTTATTCACAGTCTGACATCCACATGATAGGAGAAAACGTCCACAGGAGGAGGGAAACATCCACGGAAGAAGGCGAGCAGGGGAGAAGGAGAGGTGAACCTTGTGACTTCGATTCCAGCCATGCACTGAATAACTGGAATCGAGGAGGCTGGTGCAGGTGAGTCCAATCAGTATTCAGGTGAATGTGCTCGGGTGTGATGAGAGGTGGCAGGAGAAGGAGAGCGATGATTGGAGCAGAGGGAACGAGATGGTGAGGGAGAATGGTGATTGGAGCAGCAGGAATGAGCCGGGGATGGGACAGTAACTAACTAGTTACTATAAATAAATGACTTCTTAGCTGAACAAGTAATATAAGGAATTGCTTTTCATTCAGTTACTTAAAATGTACTTGTTTAAATACTGCATATAAACTCAACAGTTTCATATGAATTCATTCAGAGAAGCAGAGTAATTATATTTATTGTTTTATCTAAAGAACATTTATAATTGTTTTTATTATAATTGAGAATTATAAAAAGAGAAATTAGTTGATGACAACATAAGATATAAATTCAGAGATGCCAAGTAATTGTAAATATATATTTTTGTTATTCACACATTTTCCATATTTTTCAACTAAAGGCTTTATTTTTCAGAAAATTGCACAAGGTTATTATTTATTTATTTATTTATTTAAATATGTGAATATATGGTTCAATTAAAAAATTAATAAATTTTGGGGAAACTTAATTGTCTTTTATTCAACACACTTAATTAATTTTTTATTCAACCCACAGCATGAATGAATTGTGTGCAGCCCTGCATTTTTTACAGTGTATGTATTTGATATGGTGTCATTAATTTGAAACATTTTATGTTTGATACATATATTGTTAAAATTTTAAGTGTTAATTAAATAAACCTAAAAACTAAAAGGTGCTCCGGTTTCCCCCACAAGTCCAAAAACATGTGTGGTATAGGCAAATTGCATAAACTAGATTGTCCGTAGTGCATGAGTGTGAATGTGGATGTTTCCCAGTGATGGGTTGCAGCTGGAAGGGTATCCCTGCGTAAAACATTAGCTGGATAAGTTGGCGGTTCATTCCATGGTGGCGACGTCGGATTAATAAAGGGACTAAGCTGAAAATAAAATGAATGAATGAGTTACTGGAAAAGTACTTAAATTTAACAAGTTAAGAGCTTCAATTTTGTTGTCTATGAGTTGAGATTTATGTGGATTTTTTGCATTCAGTCAAGTAATTAAATCACGTATTGAGTTACTTTTCAGACAAAATAACTAGGCAAGTAATTTAAATACTATTGTAATGATGTAATGAGTAATTAATTACTTTGAAGTAACTTACCCATCACTTTATATGTTAACTGCCACTGAATTAATAAGTTTTATTGATTAGATTTGATGTTGAATGCAGTCAGCTGAACTTCAGTGCTACTTAAAAAACAATATAATTAACTGTGAAAGTAAAAAGTAATTAAATGATCAATTTTTCACAGAAGACCTTTTCACATGTCATGAGCTGGCAACGTCATTTTTAGGACAGCATACATTTGACCGCATTATCGCAGTAAAAACATGCCTTATCTCTGTCACCATAGCTATGGAGCAACAGATCCTGACCCCGGGCTGCATCTCTCTGATGATTGCTTTGATTCACACAGCCCTTGGTTTTCTGTTTCTCTCTTCCACTTCCTTCCGCAGAGAGAGAGAGAGGCATGGACAATGCTTTATTGTGTCCTCAAAGCTGCTTTATTAGAGAGGCCGCTGAAAGCTTCTGCTTCTTTGCGGAGTCTATTTAGAGACACTTAATAAGGGACTGAATTCTAAGATTTTATGGAAAACTTAAGTGACTCGATTCTTAATCATACCTGCAATGATGAAGCACATGTCTGATGGGGAGAAGAGGATGAGCACATTGAGTGTTTATAAAAAAAAAAACATGCTTGTATTATTTACATTTCGCATTATATACCCTGTTAGCTATTGACGGTTGAAAAGTGGTTATGTCATCAGTTCAGAAGTAAAACAAAGTTGTACAGGTCAGAGTGACTTCAACAAGTTTGTTAGCTCAGGGGGGCACTGTTGCTCAACCTTTGAACCTCTAATTCTTTGAAGCACGCCTTGACTTTGTCTTTACCCTGCGCTCACTTTGTTTAAACTAGAGAATTGTATAGACAGTGGTTGGAAATTGATTGTAAAAAGATTGTAATTGGAAAAATTACTGCATAATCCACGTGGTCAGTTTTCAAATGAAAGTAATTCATTATTTAATTTATAAGAAAGGTTTGATGTCTGGTGGTCAGAAATTCATTTTAGTCTACAAGATTGAGAAATTTGGAATAGCTACACTGAAAAAATGATTCAAAGATGATTTCTTGAATTTACAATTTTTTTTTGGGTAGGTGGTTGTAAACAATTTATTTTGGTTGAATTTAAACAAGCAAATTAAGTTGAATATAACTAAATGCAGTTTGTTTAAACAACCCAAATAAATTGTTTGAAACTATTTGCAGGCAATATTCTTGTTTTCAGTGTTGTAAATGTTAAAGAAATAGTTCATCCAAAACTGGATAAAAAATTCTGTCATCATTTACCCACACTTCATTTGTTCCTGCTTGTCTTTCCTTTGTCTTTTCTATTGAACACAACAGAAGATATTTTGTAGAAAGCTGGAAACCTCTATCCACACTTTGCTTTTCCAACTATGGAAGTAAATATCACAAGTTTTTAATTTTCTTCAAAATATCTTTTGCGTTCAACAGAAGAAACAAACTGGTACAGGTTTGGAAACACATGAGGGTGAGTTAATTTTCTGTATATTTTTTATTTGGCGTGAACTACTCTTTTATGTATGAAGACTTAAATGTTTAAGGTTTCTAATGAAATGAAATGTATATTTTATGTACAAGAAATCTTTTGTATATGGGAATTGAAAATTGAATTGACCTTGAAAAGATTTACAATGTTAATTAAAGAGATGGCTTTAAAATAATTTTACTTGAATATTTAGCTGTACAAATAATTACAAAGATACTGCAAACTTACAAAAGTAACACAATGACAGTTTTGAAATTCTGAACATAAATTAAATTAAAATAAATACTTAATAAGTAAATAAATAAATTTTAATCAATCAATAAATATTTTATAAAATTTGAAAACTGAACTCCTAAACCAAAGATCTTATAATAAGTATAATCTTAATAATAATAATAATAATAATAATAATAACAACAACAACAACAACAACAACAACAACAACAACAACAACAACAACAACAACAACAACAACAACAACAATAATATTAATAGAAATAATACAAATAATAATAATAATAGAAATAATACTACTAATAATACAAATAATAATACAAACAATACAAGTAATCCTAATACTACTACTACTACTACTAATAATAATAATAACAATAATAATACAAATAATAATAATAATAATAATACAAATACTACTACTACTAATAATAATAATAATACAAATACTACTACTACTACTACTACTACTACTACTACTACTACTACTACTACTACTACTAGAATCAGAATCAGAATCAGAAAGAGCTTTATTGCCAGGTATGTTCACACATACTAGGAATTTGTTTTCGTGACAGAGTTTCTACAGTGCAACAGCATTACAGAGACAGGACAAAAAACAGATAATAAATATATTTTAAAAAAAAAATTGAAGTAGTGAGTGCAAATATACAAATTGACAAGTGTATGTACATGTTTATTACTATATACAACGTTATATGTGCAGCTGTTATGTGCAAATTGGCATGTAAAGTGTGTGGTTAAATAAGTGTATATGTGTATAAAAGTGTATAGCAAGTAGTGATGTTGGTTCCACAATTATTATCATCAAGTGTTCATGAGATGGATTGCCTGAGGAAAGAAACTGTTTCTGTGTCGGGCTGTTCTGGTGCGCAGTGCTCTGTAGCGTCGACCAGAAGGTAAAAGTTCAAAGAGGCAGTGTGCTGGGTGTGAGGGGTCCAGAGTGATTTTGGCAGCCCTTCTGCTCGCTCTGGATAAGTACAGTTCTTGGGGAGTAGGAAGGGTTGTACCAGTGATTCGCTCAGCAGTCCGAACTATTCGACGTAGTCTTTGGAGGTCGTATTTAGTAGCTGAGCTGAACCAGACAGTTATTGATGTGCAGATGACTGATTCAATGATGGAGGTGTAGAACTGTTTCAGCAGCTCCTTTGGGAGGTTAAACTTCATCAGCTGACGAAGAAAGTACAGCCTCTGTTGAGCTTTTTTGACAATGGAGTCAATGTGAGTGTCCCACTTCAGGTCCTGAGAGATGGTGGTGCCCAGGAACCTGAATGACTCCACTGCTGCCACAATGCTGTCCATGATGCTCAGTGGGGGGAGAGCAGGGGGGTTTCTCCTGAAGTCCACTATCATCTCCACTGTTTTGAGCGTGTTGAGCTCCAGGTTGTTATGGCTACACCAGACAGCCAACTCCTTAACCTCCTGTCTGTAAGCAGACTCGTCACCGTCCTGAATGAGGCCGATAAGTGTGGTGTCGTCTGCAAACTTCAAGAGCTTCACAGAGGAGTCTTTTGATGTGCAGTCATTCGTGTACAGGGAGAAGAGCAGTGGGGAGAGGACACACCCCTGGGGGGCGCCAGTGCTGATTGTGCGGATGCTAGATGAGAATTTTCCCAGCTTCACCAGCTGCTGCCTGTCCGTTAGGAAGCTGTTGATCCACTGACAGACAGAGGTGGGCACAGAGAGCTGAGTTAATTTGGGCAGGAGAAGTTTTGGGATGATAGTGTTAAACGCCGAGCTGAAGTCAACAAACAAGATCCTCACATAGGTCCCTGGTCTGTCTAGGTGTTGCAGAGCATAATGCAGTCCCATATTTACTGCATCATCCACAGACCTGTTTGCTCTGTAGGCAAACTGAAGAGAGTCCAGTGAGGGTTCAGTGATGTCCTTCAGGTGGGCCAGCATCAGTTTTTCAAAGGACTTCATGACCACAGATGTTAGTGCCACTGGTCTGTAGTCATTTAGTCCTGTAAGTTTGGGTTTCTTTGGGATGGGGATGATGGTGGAGCGTTTGAGGCAGGAGGGCACTTCACACAGCTCCAGTGATCTGTTGAAGATCAGGGTGAAGATGGGGGCCAGTTGGTCAGCACAGGATTTTAAACAGGCTGGTGTTATAAAATCTGGGCCTGGTGCTTTTTTCCTCTTCTGTTTCCGGAAGACCTGGCGCACCTCGTCTTCGTTAAACTGTAGGGCAGGTATGAGGGAGGCGGGGGGTGGTGGAGGTGTTAATGGTGGCGTGAAGGGCAGTTCAGAGTGGGTGTGGGGGGTTTTCTCAAACCGGCAGTAAAACTCATTCAGGTCGTTTGCAAGTCGTTCATTGTCTACAGTGCTGGGGGATGGTGTCTTGTAGTTTGTGATGTTTTTCAAACTTTTCCACACGGATGCTGAGTCGCTGGAAGAGAACTGACTCCTTAGTTTATCAGAATAGTTCCTTTTTGCGACTCTGATCTCCTTTTCCAGTGTGTATTTGGCCTGCTTATACAAGGCCCTATCCCCATTCCTGTAAGCAACTTCCTTGGCCTGACGTAGCTGTCTGAGTTTTACAGTGAACCATGGTTTGTCATTGTTGTATGTGAGTTGAGTCCTGGTAGGAATGCACACGTCTTCACAGAAACTGATATAAGATGTTACAGTCTCTGTGAGCTCATCCAGATCGTTTGCAGCAGCTTCAAAAACACTCCAGTCAGTGAGGTCGAAACAGGCTTGTAGATCCCGCTCTGTTTCGTTAGTCCATCTTTTCACAGATCTTAATACAGGTTTGGCTGTTTTCAGTTTCTGCCTGTAGGTTGGAATGAGATGAATCAAACAATGGTCAGAGTGTCCCAAAGCTGCTCGTTGGACGGAGCGGTATGCATCCTTTATTGTGGTATAGCAGTGATCCAGAATATTGCTGTCTCTTGTGGGACATGTAACATGCTGTCTATATTTTGGCAGTTCACGGGACAGTTTTGCTTTGTTAAAATCCCCGAGAATGATTAAAGCAGAGTCCGGGTGTTGTTGCTCTAACACCGTGATCTGATCAGCTAGTTTCTGTATCGCCAGACTCGCGTGCGCGAGCGGAGGAATGTAAACACTGACGAGGATAAACGAGCAGAACTCGCGCGGGGAGTAAAAAGGCTTACAGTTAATAAACAGTGCTTCGAGATCTGGACAGCACATCTTCTTTAAAACTATTACATCTGTACACCACCTTTCATTGATGTAAAAGCACGTCCCGCCACCGCGCGATTTCCGCGTTGATTCTTCGTCGCGATCCGCTCTGAACAGCTGATAGCCCGGTAGGTGAAGCGCGTTGTCCGGTATGGTGTCGTTCAGCCAGGTTTCCGTGAAACACAGAGCAGCTGAATGCAGAAAATCCCTGTTTGTCTGAGAGAGCAGAATGAGTTCGTCTATTTTGTTGGGTAGAGAGCGGAGATTTGCTAGATGGATGCTAGGCAACGTGGTCCGAAGTCCGCGCTGTCTGAGTTTCACCAGCGCGCCTGCACGCTTTCCTCGTCTGCGCGCTTGGAAGCGTTTGAGTAGCACCGCGGCTCCGCCGACTACAATGTCCAACAGAACATCAGATAAATCCAGGTATGGAAAAATATTCGGTGGTGTATGTGCCCGAATGTCCAACAATTCGTCTCTGGTGAAAGTAATTGTAGGAAAATGACTCGAGACAGGACAAACTAACAAAAACACAAACACTACTGCAGAATACGACACGGAGGCTGCCATCGTCATCGGCGCCATACTACTAATAATAATAATAATAAAATACAAATAATACTAATAATAACACAAAAATAATACTAATACTAATAATAATACAAATAATGCTAATAATTCAAATAATAATACAAATAATAATAATATTACAATTAATACAAAAGATAATATTAATACAAATACCACAAATAATAATAATAATAATAATAATAATAATAATAATAATAATAATAATAATAATACAATAATAACACAACAACAACAATAATAATAATAATAATAATAATAATAATAATAATAATAATAATAATAATAATAATAATAATTATTATTATTATTATTATTATTATTATAAAAACATATATTTTTTGTGGATTTTATTATTCAAAGTCACTTAGATACTATTCTTCAAGGTCACTTATGAAATAAGTAAATTGGTGACATGGATCACGTGGCTCCTTTGTACAAAAGATCAGATTCCACTTTATTTGAAACGCAAACACATGCAACCATGCACGCATGCACACTCCCACACCCACGCATGCTCATTCACAAACACACGCATACACACACAAAGATGTCGTTTCCCCCTAATAGTCCCAATATCGTATTTTTTATTCTTATTAAAAATGGACCTGATGCAAAACAGAAGCAATAGCTCCCAGACTTCCAGACCCCACTGTTTATGTTAAACTCTCCGGTCTTACATCTAGCTGACTTCAAAGTTCATTTGTATTAATTTATTAAACCCGTCTTGCTGTTGTCACCTGACGTTTTGCACAAGACAGAACTCAGCTGTTGTTGCTGAGACTTCCCTAAACTTTCTCCTGACCCTTAGCTAAGTATTAATCAGTCTAAGTGGCCCAGCACAGACCAGTGAGCTGAGAGGGCCTGAATGCCGCCAGTCCAGATGCCCCATGGTGAGAGGCCTGCAAGCAGCTAGTTTTAGATAACAGCAGGGGCACCACCGACTTCAAACGTTTTTAACCTTCGCTGTCAACTCCGATCAGAAATAATGAGACATGTTTGTTATCACCCCAGTTGTTTCCGAGAAATCCTGAGGAACATTTCCAAAAGGCCTTAAATATCGAAAACAAAGCAAAGGCGATGAAACGAAAAGCTGAATGCGTAAACATTTGCAGCATTTGTGTCTTTTCAGGAATTCCTTCTTTTTTCAAAGCTGAAAGCGTGACTATCAATCTTGCAAATCCAAACTGACATAAACAGCCTAAAAACACTAACACACAACACCTGATGGCTGAGGGAACAGTCACAGAAGTGTCCGTTTTTCTTCATTTGAGTGCGGAGCTGAATGGTCTCAGCTGAAAGAGAAGAGTATTTTGTCTCTGGCTGCATCCTTGACGGCAGCTTTTCTTAACTTGGCAGAGGTTTTGCTATTTGTTGCTTTGTCACTCGCAGTCTTCATCCTTTTAACCCAGCCAAGATGTCTCTGTTTATCTGAGACGTTGCACATCAGCCTGCGAGTAAACAAAACGCCTCAAGAATGGGACGGACATCGACAGTTCATCTTCTAGACAAGCCAAACTAAGTTTAGCTTGCCTAGAAGACCAAGGTCCAGATTTACTAACAACTTATGCCTGTACAATTGTTTTAAGTAGTATTGTTAAGTAGTACTGCTAGGTTATACTGACGACATGTATATTAGAAATTTAAATGAACACAAATGGCCCTTTTCCACTGAGTGGTGAGGTACGGGATGGTACGGTTCATTTTGGTACGCTTTTATGGCTGTTTACACTGTCAAAAGGTACCTAAAAGCGATCTGTACTATACCCCTTTTGGTTACCCATTGCAAAGGGTACCTAGCACAAAAAAAGTGTGCCAAAAGGTAGAGCATGAAGGTTACAAATGCTGGTGAAGATTAAAGATACAGATGAGAGGTTTGCACTGACTGTGGGCTATATGTTGCGTGTTGTTTTTGAACCCAAATAAGGACTAAATGTATGTTGTGTGTACTTTATCTGTAATTGGTAATATATCGAAGACTGTAAGGGTCTGTATGTGTTCATATATGTTGCATTAATTATTTATTTATTTATTTTATATAATTGCAGACGTTACAGTAGGCTATTTCAGACTGTCATTGATCTGCATTTACCAAACCATTGGGTACACCATTAGTACCCTTTTGGCAGTGTAAACACAAGCCTGATAAAGGTGACCCATTCCCACCCATTCCGTACTGTACCAGTCAGTGGAAACGGGCCAAAAGGGTCCTACACTTAGCACAATGTGTCCAATGTGCGACTCAAGTGTTTTTAGATTTTTTTAGGTTTCAGTCCAGTGCAGGTATTATTTTCACATTTGTTAATCACACTCTGTTGGTACGTTGCTATTTTGAGGCAACTAATTTTGATTGTGGCCTTGACCAACTAGCCCTGGGCTACTTATTTGAGAATCGCGAAATACGTCGGGCTACATTTGCTTGCAGTTTTTGTTTTCACAAATCCACCAGAGGCCCCTGTGTCCATTTTTGACAATCTCAAATATGTTAGTGGGCCACATTTTCACATATGTGCCATTTCTCATAAACCCACCAGAGGCTGCTGTGTACATTTCTTCGAATATCAAATACATACATGCATAATATAACAGCTTCCAATCCAACTCCTTCCGTAAACCCAACCAATAGTGTTTTCAAAAGCAAACTAGAAGAGAAAAGCGCATTGCGGGTGTGTTCTTTTACTATGATTTTACAATCTTATTTTATTTTATGTTTGACCTGGTTACTGGAACGGTCCTTTGCTGGAACCCTTTGTGCTTGTAGTCCGACACCGCACAGGGTGAGCTACTAAGCATACTAGTCTCACCTGAAAAGCCTTCCATTCGGAGGTAAGCAGTCAGCAGTTGCGTAAAAAAGGAACAGAATATTTTAGCGACATCAGACACCCCATACTGGTCATTTTACACACAAAATGCAGCCAGGCGTATGCCATTGAGCTTGTGTTGCTGAAATATACATTTACTCTGAAAAAACAAACATACCAAAACAAAACCATTAGCCTGGTTTACTCCTGGAATTAAGAGGTCCCTGGTTCATTTGTTCACACGTGTACAGTGCCACATATAGCTGTATCTGGGGTCAAAAATGCTTTGGGCTTGTTTACTTTCAACCACTTCAGTTCAATCAAAAATGCTTTTAAAGTGTAAATGCTCTTTTCCAGCCAAAGCTTTAAAACCACAAAGACCTCATACTATCCTCATTCTCACCAAACACATTATGTAGCTGCAATATGTTATGAGAAAATGGACCAAAACACAAGATTTTCATACTTCATTGTAGTCAGTGTCTCAAAACAAATCAATTAAAATGTGTCATCCACACACTTTACTTTCCCACATACTGCAATAAAGGTTTGTTTATTGAACCAGGAGTTGAGAGTGATGTCAAATGTGACCAAATAACAGAGAAGGTTCTCAACAAAGTGGTCAAAACAGATTCATCTAAGTAAAGTTTAATTTTAAACTAATTTCGAGAGGAGCACATGATTGACCCAGCTGGCCCACATTAGCTAATCATGATCCTCCAATCAAAGGATCCCAAATCACTATTTATATATCCTCATTTCCTTTCTACAACTATCTTCGTCTGGAAGTGTTAAAACAGTGTTAAAACATGCCACCTTTATGCAGAATGGGCAGCATGGTGGCGCAGTGACTAGCACTGTTGCCTCACAGCAAGAATACCAATGGCGTCGGGTCCTCGCTTGGCCATCTGGTATTTCTGTGCGGAGTTTGCATGTTCTCCCTTTTGCATGTGTCCGCGTGGGTTTCCCCCGGGTCCCCAGTTTCCTCCCACCATCCAAATGTGCTCCATATTATAGATAAAATAAGCCTAAATCTCTTTTCTAATGTTCTACTCTCAGAAAGTTTGCCTTGGCCTTAGCAGCGGGGAAGTTTGAGATCGACCTGAGCTCAATCTCTCCTCGTCCTGCGAAAGGGGGGAGCACTGAGCCCGAGGATCCCTTGAGCTCAGGGCTCTCTCCCGGGACAGCATGCCAAACAAGCTATGTATAAATCGTGAGCTAAGTGTGAACTCTTGAAATGCATGTTAAAGAGCCCCTATTATACATAAAATAGGGTCATATTTTGATTGTAAGGGTCTGCAACAACAGTCTAACAGGCATGCAAGGTCAAAAAACACTTTCATGGTCTTATAATCTGCATTTAGTTGTACCTAATTATCCCAGCGACTCCCATATGAATCGTTTAGGGATTCATCTGTTCCCAAACCCGTCCTTAGCGCGAAGCTAATTTGCGCTGATTGGACCGATGACAGCCTGTTTCGATTGGTGGACACTGACAGCCTTCAGTGCGAGACAGAGTGAAATGCCCAGCAGCTAATCAACAATATAAAAGTAGTCACAGTGCACACACGTGGATTTTAGCTGCCAGTGGATGAATGTAAATACAGACGATGGACTTGAAAATACCGACGACTAACTATTATTGAGCAATAACTCCAAGAACTTGGGAGGAGACCTCCTAGCCCGTCACAGTCTACCTGCTCTTTTCTCACACACGCACGCACGCACGCACGCACGCACGCACGCACACACACACACACACACACACACACACACACACACACACACATTACCCTCCTCCTCAGAGGGCACAACACCAAAACATTCAAAAACAGAACACCTCACCTCGAACCTGAGCTGAACTATTTTGAAACTTGACCGTTGCATGCGTGTAGGAACAGCTGATGATCCGTAAACAAAGCGGCACGCGTCACTGTTCAACGTGGCTTTTATATGAGAATATAAAGAGTTAACGTTAACCTGATACAGTACACGCGGTTACAAGTAACAAAACAGGACTAAATACATCATTTGCAAGCTAGAGTAAACAAGGCAACAATTTTAATCGCACATACTTACACTTGTGAAATGGAGGAAGAAACTGATACATGATGCAGATGCACTGATCCATGTTCTGACATAGTCCATCAGTAGACTTTTCTGATCCTTCCTTTAACAAACGGCCGATGAAGTCTTCTTTGTAAGCATGTAGTTTCCAGAGTATTTTTGCAAAACTGAACCTTAACCACTGACTCTTCACAGTTTCATCTTTGGGTAGACTGTCAATAATATCCATCTGAGCACAGCTTGACTTTATTCGACCGGTGTATGTGTGTGGCTTTTTTTCTGTGTTGGTGGGCAGCGCCTCAGGTTTCAAATCTCCCGGGTTTGCGCGTGCAACTACTGGGCGGGGCTTGCGTTTCGTAGCCGCGTCATCGTGAAACACCTAATGACTCGTTATCAAGACGACTCGTTTGAAGCACTATGAGTCGACTCCTTTATAGATGAATCAACAGTTTTAAACACTGTACACTTACAGATTTAAGCTTTAGCTGGATATTTCACTTCACTTAGAGCTGTGTTACACACTACATGGAAGGTCATTTTCAAAAACCCATAATATGGGCTCTTTAATGCAAGCTGAAAATGCATATTAATACAAAGTGGAAACAGGACCATCAATTGACTTGAGGATAATAGCACAGGAGGTGTTAAGGAAGTTTCCAGGCTTTTGCTTACAAAACACAGACATCAATGTAACGTTTGTAGAATGATTAGATGTCAATAGCAAAGAAAGTAAAGTGATACACACGTTACCAATGGTACATTTGTCATGTGTGCGTATAAGTTCTCCAAAATGATTAGCCATTCGATATATGAAATATTTATGTATTTCAAAAGTTCTGTTTAATGGAGATGCGATTTTTCAACACATTTTGAAATACAGTATAATAGTTTTAATAACACATTTCTAATAACTTTTGTCTTTCTAATTTCTTTCGTCCTTGCCATTACTACAGTACATACTATTTTTGTTTTTTTCAAGATACTAGTATTTAGTTTAAAGTGAAGTATAAAGACTTAACTAAAATTAATTAGGTTAACTAGGCAAGCTAGATTAATTGGGCAAGTCACTGGCAGCTGTTTGTTCAGTAGTCAATCGAAAAAATAAAATAAAATTAGGGGGCTAATAATATTGTCCTTAATTTTTTTTGCATCAGCGTTTTTATGACAGCTTGAAATGATCAAGACAACATAACTTGTAATAAATCTGTCATAAACATGATTGTTATTGGGCCATTATAAATGTGTCATGAATATTTTTTGGATCACCTTCCTCAGTAGGACAAAATGAAATTGTCATTACAATTTCACATTAAAAGTGTCAATTATCTTCGGTCTCTAATTTTATTTATTTATTTTAAATTAATATTTAATGGCATTTAAATTCAAATTCAATGTACCACTGTAGTCAGTCAGAGGTCAAGAAACATATTAATGACACTGTTATATAATTCATGACACAAATATAATGGCCCCATAACAATCATGTTTATGACAGACTTATGACAAGTTATGTTGTATTGAGAATGTCAAATTGTCATTACAAAGACGCTGACAGGCTTTGTTGTATTTTTTACAAATTGTCATAAAGAAATGTCAAACAATGTCACTAAGCACAGTAGTCTTAAGAATGAGTAAAATCTCTTTCATATTCGTGACATGTGTCCTGTCATGATACACTCCTTGAAGTAAAGTATTATCAAATATCTTCTGCAAAAGAGCTGCAACTAGCACAGTTCTGATGTTTGTCTGTTTCTTTAGAAGCTCTACACATCACTGTATGACACATCGAGTGCTACAATGCGTTGTTTGTGATACACAGTTGTGCAGACCCACTTTTCTTTCCAAGTTTCGCAACTTCTTTGTTGAATACAGAATATTTCAGTGTGCCTCTCTGTTTAAACTTTCGCATGGCCACCCAGTGCTGAACTGTTTACTGCGGCACTACGTTTCAGCGATAACTGGAAATCGACGTTCACAAAACGCCCTTTCATCCCCTCGTGTCTATGTGTGTATTCTAAATACTGTCAAGAGACGAGGCTCGCACGCACACATGTGAGACTCTACACTCTGTCTGACAGAAGACATTGTTTAATAGCCCTCTAACAGTCTGACAATGTCATTTTCCGCTGGGGGAAGACACAAACCGGCTATTTGCTCTGAACGAAGTATAATTGATTTGCGAGAGTCATAAATGAAGTGTCATACAGCGAAGGCTGGAATTCTTTACAGCTGTGGGCTTTGACGCAGGGCACTAAACCAAACCCTAATTGTCCAAAACTAACAATATTTCTGCGCCTGAACAATTAGCATCATGAATCGGAAAGTGATAAATGCATAACTGCTGTTTCTTCATAGACACTTCTGTAGTCTTCTCAAAGGAAAATCGAATCCTTTTAAATTACTGTGACTTTCAGGTCATTGTGCTAAATCATATCTGAGTTTAAATACAATTTCCTTGTCAATGGAAACACAAGTAGGTTTACTTTTAATGCCAGACACTTTTTTTCTGCACAAATGAAGAGATTTTAACTCAAGTCGAAGGCTTAACATTTTAATGCAACTCAGTTTCTTTCTAATACTCGTTTCTGGTCATATTTGATATGTACCACAACCTGGATTCCAACTGTAATGGCTTAGGTTATATCACGACTAACACATCCAGCCATTTTTGATCTTGCAAAGCTCAAGCCAGTTGCTCTCCCACAATAACCTGAGGCGCCGTGGCTTTAAGACCGGGATTCCCAGTGAGATAAGGGGAAAGCGATAACAAGACAGCAGCCTCTGGGGTCATGGGTCAATCTACTGTCTGTCTGAATTGTGGAGTCTAAGGATATTGAGAGGCTTTTCTGCTGTCTGGACGTCTATCGTTAACACGTACATGTACAAACACACCTGACCAATTGCGCACACAAATCACTTCATGTTTTAACACTTCCAACCTCAAAGAAGGCTATAAAAGTTCAAATGTCCTGCAATGATGTACAGTTTTTTTTAAACATGCACTTTTTACGATAGAACACTATATAAAAAAAAATGCAGAGTGTAGTTGTATTGTTTGATCATCCTTATAGCTCACAGAAACACATATGCTACATATCCACTATCTCACATGCACTTTAATTGCACTTGTAAAAAGTGTTTACATTCTCCTCCATGTACTTTTTCTGTAGATTTTTCGAGGTTTCTGTTCACCTCACATTTTAAAGTTTCAGACGACCACTTAATTTAGCATGAATATTGTTCTTTTAATTGTGCTGTAATCTTGTGAAATATGCAATAAACATTGACAAACTGATGCACAGTATTTACGTATATTGCATTTTTAAAGTTAGCAGCCATTACGTGATTAGTCCACCAAAAAAATATTCTGTTATTAATTACTCACCTTTATGTCGATCCAAGCCTAAGAGACATTTGTTAATCTTGATAACACAAATTAAGATTTTTTAGATATTCCTGTTCCTCTATAGGCAGCAATTGTCCCCATACATTCAAAGTCCTGCAAAGGAAGCAAAAACATTGTCAAAGCATTCTATGTGATTTCAGTGGTTCAACAGTAATCATCTGAATCTACGTGAATACTTTTGTGAACCAGAAAATTTGTAAACATGACTTTATATGATTGTAAATACAGTGTGACCCTGATCTGATGCGAAAGATAGGCCAAAATAATTTTTTTGCTGCATCATCAAAACAAAACAGTAAGATATTTTTTCAACTAAGTACTTGAAGTCGGTGCTAAACTAATGTTATATATTATACATGAACATATTTGTAATTCTAGTGGTTGAAAAAGAATATGTAAAAACAGCCATTTTAGTAATATTTTGAAATATGTTGCATGTATGACGTATTTTATACATGTGAAATAAAAAAGTGAGCTTGTATGTCATATATGTAATTGGCTTATATATTTAGCATTTTGTTGCACAAAAGTGTTCTTGGAGCTCTGATACTTTCTTATCTCTTTACTATTACTGTCTATGGAGGATGAGGGAGCTCTCGAATTTCATCTAAAATAGTTTAATTTGTGCTCCAATGATGAACAAACATGTCAGGGGATTTAAATCACATGAGGGGGGTGAGAAATTAATAGCAGACTTTTCAATTTTGTGTGAATTAATTCCTTCAAAAGTATGAAAATAAATAAAACCTTTAAAATGATGCAAACATTCGAATAATATTTTACAAAGTTTTGTTCAGCTTTTAAATATTTTGGGTGTATATAATAGTGCAAATGAAATTCCTTTTGAGATTTTTACATTGGCTGCCTATGTGTTAACATTTATTATGAGAAAAAGTACTAAATAAATATTAAGTGCAATTTAATTTATACTTCTTTCCTTTTTTTAAATTGCTGTACTATTGCAGATTGCAAGGTTGTATGTATTTAAAGTTGCTTACAAATTCTTTCACATAAAAAAAAAAAATCCTGTAGGGAAGAGAAAAGCTGTTACATATGGGGTCAGGACAATCGAAATCGAGTTCTATGTATTGATGTGATGTAGTGCACTGACTTTGAAGCATTGAATTATACATCTCGCAGTGAAGCAATCTAGCGGAACTTGATTCGTTTTGCCACAACAATGTGATCAGTGACGTTCGAAGCTTCATTTTCACCTATACGCATGTGTCTGCTTCAAATTTTGATTCAATGGCTTAAACACTCTGGTGGGTTAGTAAAGTATATAGGGAGAGGTTAGGCATCGATTAAATACGTATCTGCTGTTTCAAAGCACTGCACTGGTCCCACGCACCAGTAATTCAACTAAAATGCAATAGTAACTTATAGTAAAAAGCTTTTGAACCATACTAAAGTGTATTTGTGTATTATTTACAACTATGTTTAAAGAAGGCCACTGCATATTGTAGTATGTGTAATGGAGGCCAGCTGGCGAATGCAACCCAAAAGTCTCATTCCCATAGCCTCCTCCTTAGGGCATTCGCCTCCCATGCAGGAATCGCCAGTACGTTCTCTGCACAGAACGAGTGGGTGAGTGTAGGACCGGTTGGAATACGATAAACGTTAATACTTTTGAATACCTTGAATTTTGTTACATTCATCGGTGGTATGTAACATACTTTATACAGTATGTAAAAAAAAATACAGTAATTGAGTAATTTGTTTATATTACTATTGTTGTATTACTACATGAATGAGTTGGTCAGTTGTGAACGTTTGACATTTTTGCAAGACAACTTTTTCCCACACTTTAACCAGCAGAGGTCCTCATCGAGCTCTGATTTGTGAAGCTTTGAGTAACGAACCTTTTTCCGATATAATTGAGTCGAACGGTTCAGTGGTTCAGAAAGCTTCATTTCACCATCACTAGTTCCACATAGGGATGGCTGACATTAAACTGACGTTCCGACACAGTGTCGAGATCCCAAAGCGTAAGTGTTTCGAAACACTGCACCAAACCGTGATCTAAAACACCCAGGTCACGTGACTAAAGTGTTTCGAAACACCAGGTCGCGTGACTAAAGCGATTCAAGCATCTGTCATTTCAGAAGCATTTTGAGACTTAGCGAATCTGTATTTGACTGACAGGGTCAGAACAAAACATGCCTCATGTAGCCTAGTGGACTGTGCGTGTGCACAGTGCTACTGTACTGCAAATAGTCCGGGTTTGATTCCTGACTTGTACAAATACTCTGAAATCTATGATTTGATTTATTTTAATGATGTTATTTTTTATGACCATAACATAACAGATTTATTCATAGTGTTCATTCAGATGTCAGACCAATGTTAAAACAAAACAAGTTACAAGAGCATTTAAAATCTAACATCTATAGCTGCATCACCCTGGATTCGAACCAGTTATCTCTGCATGCTAGTCAGGAACTCACACCACTTCACTAAATAACTTGAAGCTTCGACATTACAATGTGGGGGTTTGCACCTAAATTTGCTTAACTGTTTCTTTGCGGAAGCTGTTCAAGAGCAATATATAAAAAATGACCGCTAGGTGTCACTGTAGAGATGGGTTTCAAAATATTTCAAAGCTTCGACACATTTGCTGACTGTTTCATGAAGCCTAACTTTGCCCATCACTAGTTCCATGTGCAGCTATATTTTAAGCGATTGGTCAGCAGGCAGGGGTGAAAACAGGAGCAAAACATTAATACCAAAGGCAATCCAAACGAATAATCCAAGAAACAGGCAAAAGTCAGGGCAGGCAGACAGGTATCACAAGCTAAAAATCAAAAGCCAGTCAGAGCAAACCATGGAAACAAGGACATCGAACAAGGAACAATACTGAGCAAATAATGAGTGTGTCTGTGGTGCTTAAATAGTCCAAGTAATCTGTGCATGATCATGAGCATCCAGCTGTGATTGTGTAATCAGGGGGATCAGGAACCGGTGTGTGAGTGCAAGGACTTCTGGGAGCTGTATTTAATCTAGTGGCCAATGTGTAGTTCTTCAGCAAAATGCAAGGCCTAGATCACTGGTGATCGTGACAAAATCAAAGAGAGTTATTCTGAAATTGTGATAAAAATGATTTTGAATTCAGTCAAAAGTCTGAACAACCTGTACAAATAAATATAAATAATAAGTTTGTGAGACTACAACATGTGAGTTTAACAAACCAAAGACTTGCACAAGAACTTATATACAGTATAGTGAGCAATAGGACAATATGGATGCAATATTTCTTTATGACCTTACCAAATATGCAGAATTTTTGGATACTTTAGCATATCAGTATTTGTAAACTTTTCAGAAATGCAAAGAAAAAAAAAATGCCATGTACATGTACCCTAACTCAGGTCATTTTTCTTCAGAAAATATACCAAATTTTATTTGTTTTCATGTTAGCGTGCAAATAGGAATCTTCCTCCCATCCCTGGTCTAGAATGAACTCATAAGAGTCTCCAGACTGTAATATTTATCTAATTATATCAGACTGTTTACGTTCAGAGCAAATAAGTAGGTGAGCTTTTTCTCTTTAGGAAACCGCTGCGGTAAACAGACATCTGTTAGCATTGTGTGTTGAACAATTGACACTTTCATGGGGGAAGGGGTTGCCCTAGAAACCTCTGAGGTAATGTGATATAATTAGTCTCATGATACGCCGCTTGTCTCATCGAAATGTGAATATCAGATGATGCCTTCATGAGCCTTTTCAAAATTGTGATGTGAATAGGGACAGCATCCCTCATATTGGGTCTAAATTATGCCAATGTTATACAGTATCTTTGTGCATAAAATCATCATGCTACTACACTTACACTGAGCTATAAGACACAATAGAAAAGAGCAAAGAGGAAAACAGGGCTGTAGGTTTGAGGTTTAGTGAATAGATTAATTGTTTATTAAAGTATTTATGTAAAACAGCCTTTTTAATGTTTAACTTTACTTTCTTTTTATTTTATAGTCAAATAAATAAAAAGAAAATAGACTCAGACTCATCTTAATTATCCTGTTTAGGGAAACTAAAGTTGCAGCAAGGTGCCATAACACAGGCGAAGTTCCATGTCCACACGTTACCAAATTATTACTATAAAACATACAATCTATAAAATTTTAGATGCATCTCCCTCCTCACAGGACTCATTTAATGACCGAATGGCCACCATACTAAAATAATTTCAAATTCTGTTTGTCCTGCATATAGGAACTCTAAAACGATGTCCTGATGGCAGCAGCTGAAACACAGAATACAATAGGTGATCAGGGGTGCATAAGATACTCTGAGCTCTCTTTAAAGGTTCAAGACACCCTGGAGTACTTTTTTAGAAATTTTAACTTATTTGTGTGTGTTGAGCATCAGTTAAGACAACGTGAGCAGCTTTAATTGTGGGGAAAACTGGATCATTTTGAGCTTTTGTAAGCTAATTTCATCTTCCGGGTTTAAAATAATTTTTGGGGCGGGATCAAAATTGGTGACAGTGCAAATCTGCTAGTGAAGTGATGATGTGTGGGTTTCTCATTATTAATATTATTACATCAGCATCAGCCAAATATTTCATATTATCAAAGCTCAATAAATAATGTTTTGCACATGTAGAACTGTGCACATATAGAACTGTGTCATCAGCATACATCTGAATATTAATAGTAGGACAGACTTGTGGAAGGTCATTTATATACAGACTAAACAGGATAGGGCCCAGAATGGATCCTTGAGGAACTCCACAATTAATGATTCTGTATACTGATTGACTATTACCAAGGCGCACACATTGTTTCCTATTTGTTAGTTATGAAGTCATCCACATAATCGCCTCTGATGAAAAGTTAAAAAGAGTGAGCTTTGAAAGGAGTACCTCATGATTTACTGTGTCAAATGCCCTTTTTAAATCTAAAAAAACTGCTCCTATTACTCCACCTCTGTCAAGTTTGGATTTCATATTCTCTATAAGATAACAATTAGCAGATTCGGTTGAGTGATTAGTTCTAAATCTAAACTGCATTGGATGTAAAGCGGTATGTCCCGCATTTAAATAAGCAATCAATTGCTGCTTAAATGATCCCATATAAAGAAATAATGATGAGTTATGAGTAATCTACGGTCACACTTTATTTTCAGTCACAATTCTTAATATTAACAAAACAAAAACTTAGAAAAAAAATTAAATTAGTCATAAAGATTGCAGTTGTGATTAGCTATTATAGGTTTAAAATAACGTCATGCAGAATATTTTTTAGAAATACAAATAAACAGCCAATATCTCACTTATAGGCAGTTAATAAGCCACTTAATAGTGAGAATTGGTACTTAAACTAAAGTGTTACCAAATATGTTTATAATATACTATGCTCAAAAAAAAAAAAGATTTTTTACTGCATGTTCAAACTACTTGTTTAAAATTAGCTGAATCAACACAATTGTCAACATAAACAAGAAACCTATAAATTTTTTGGGAAATACACAAAACATAAAAATCTACTAATTTTGTTTACTAAAGTTTGTTATGCATACATTTTTTAGGGCTAGCCAATTTATCGCATCCAAAATAAAAGTTTATTCAGATCAAGATATGTGTGTGCATTATAAATGTTTATTATGTATATGTGAAACTCATACAAAGAAACAAAACAACACAACACAATTTTATTGCATACATTTTTACATTTATATATAATTTGCATCACATAGACATATTTTAAATGTATAAATATTTCTTAAATATATGAATGAATGTGTGTATTTATATGTATTGATATAAATTGTGTATAAATTATAAAACAAACTTTTATTTTAGATGCAAATAGTTCTTTAGTTTTTTTGGGGGACAACTTAATTGATTTCAGTTCAATCTACTTAAATTTTTAAAAACAATGTTTGGTTATCTTAATAAACTTGTGTGGGGACAACATGAAGGAACCCAGCGTTTTTTTACTGTGGATATACAAAAACACTTGAAGAATGAGAATATACAGACGCATTCATAAAATAATATAAGATTTGCTCAACTTTTGGCAGTCCAATGTACAGCAATACACAGTAGAGCTTGTTTGGAGTGCATTAAAGAATTGTGGGTGGGCCTGAATCCCCGCTGTTGTAGTTTCACCCCAGCACACTCACGCCTCCACCGGTCACAGCCTCTTTACAAGCCTCCTGCCGTTTACAACCTACTGAAGTGTTGGCTGTCATTACCCAGGAGTAATTACTGTGCAGAACACCTCGGGGCAGAGCTGGAAAACTGGACAGCCTGCACAGCGGCTCCAGAAGAGGGAACATTGGGGGTGTGGAACGGGGGGGCATTCTGACCAGATGAGTCCCTGCTTAATTTGTCAATGACTAACATGACTGGTCCGCTGGCTTTGATGTGGCTCAGTAAACATGAGAGGGAGTGCAGCGAGCGTCCGGAGAGTGCCGTTATCTGTCCTGGAGTGCAGTGGAGAGCTGATAAGGACGTCCGCGGGGCGCCTGGTATCCACGGCTTATCTGCGCGGCCGCCTGACTCCCCTTGTTCTGCTGCATTGACAGCTGTAGCCGCTCTGACCTCAGCTCGCGTGGGTACATAAAGACCCGCCTGGCACACGCCGCGCACCTAAACATCTCTTTAATGTTGCACCTTGGGCTAAGAGGGTCACCTTTCACTTTGAAATCCAGTGATTGTTTGCGACTGAGTCTAACTTAAACCAGAGCTCACCTTTAGGATCAGTTAGCGCAAAGAAAATACAAAATGATTGTGCAAAGAAAAACTTATTGATTGTATATGTTGCTTGATTAAATTAGCAACATAGATAAGCTAGCAGTAATATGATATCCTACGAAGCATACCCTTCTTAGTTATAAAAAATAAAAACCTAAACATGTGAATTAATTTACGTTTTGTTTCTGTTGCTTGTACTTACACCATTATTACATTGTAATTACTATTGACAATACTGCTCTAAAATACATAACATATAGAGCTCCAAAATAATATTGATTAATATTAATATTGTTTAAAATGATTTTCTAGATTTATTAAGTATCGGTTTGAGTACATTGTTCATTTATTATTCTATAAATTATTTCACTTGTATTTGATATTTTATTTCTTAACTCTAATGAAGTTCAGACACTGACATTGTTTTATATAAAAAGAAATATATATATATATATATATATATATATATATATATATATATATATATATATATATATATATATATATATATATTTGACCAATAGACTATTTTATTTGTAGAGGAAGTTTACAGAATAGAATAATCTTTTACTCAAACTAAGGATGACCAGATCAGATCACGTGATCGGATATCGGGCCTGAACATGCAGTTTCAGACTCGATCGGAATCGAACATTACCTCCCAATCAGGACTCGAATATTTATGTTTTACATAGAGTTAGGCCTCTTTCTTGACTATTGGTTAAATGCCGGCAAAGTAGAACACGGAAGCAGCTTGAAGCGGACAGCTCGGGTTTGTCTGCGTTCTGGAGGTATTATAAAGTTGATGGCGACAACGTTGCCATAGCAAACTGGGAGATATGTAAACTTTGCCTGCCGGTTATATTAATTTGAGGTGCTATTTGTTTTTATATTAGATTTTTTTTATGTTTACTGTTGTGCTAAAGTCCAAAAGTGAAAAATTGATGCTATTTATTACTTGATTGTTCAAGGTAGCTCACAGAAGTGCTCTGTTTGTTAACAGAGTTGTTGAATGTTAAAATAAGGTGAATTAAATAAAAAATAAGGAACATCCTGCATCTGTTTCTTATTTTTTTTTTTATGTATTATAGAAGTCTGAGATCTGCTTTCGGTATCGGTAGATACTCAAAATTAAATGACTCAGACTCGGACTCCAGGGTAAAAAAAACCTGATCGGGACACCCCTAACTCGAGCACATTGTAACTGAAACAAATTGTAAATCCAGAGAAACATTCGGGTAGTCTCTTAATTTATTCCCATAGCTGAAATATCACCCTTGTTGTACATTTAAGGATCCAGCTTTATTCACATACATATTTGCATAGGCAAATTTCTAGTACTATTTAGTGTGGGTCACACTTTATTTTTATGGACAGTTTGTTGAATTTAAGTTACATTGCATCTACATGCCAACTAATTCTTATAAGATTTAAGTATACTGTTAGGTTGGGGTTAGGGTTAGTGTAAGTTGACACGTATCAGCAAAGTTTCTTATAGTTAAATGACTGTTGAAAGAGCATATCAACAGATATTAAGCAGACAGCCCACTTATACTCAAATGGACCATCAAAATAAAGTGTTACCTTTAGTGTTTATTGCAAAAGCTGTAGCTTGCATCTTTGCAAAATGCAGGCTATATTACTGCTTAGCTTTAATCTGTTAAACAAAACCGTTAAGCTTGAAGTAAAGCTGCATTTAAAGGCAGAGTTCACCCAAAATGAACATTCTGCCATCTTTTACTCAACCTTAACTTGTTCTGTAGCATAACCATCCATAATAATATTTTTTTCAAAAGAAGATGATTTGAACAATATTGGAAACATGTAACCATTGACATATATAGTAAATAAAACAAATACTATGGGTGTCAGTGGTTACAGATAAATGCTTCAGTATATCTTTTGTGTTCAACAGAAAAAAAACTGTGAAAAATGTCAGGGACAAGTATGAAGGCAAAATTGTAATCATTTTAAACATTGTGTATTGTGAAAGTGGCACATAAATTAGACTTTTTAAAATAAAAAACACAATAAATAACATAAATCATAATTATTTTGTATAATTTAGTCTATTGAGGGAAGTGGACCATAATTGGTCATGAAAATCTACGAATTATTTATAGTTGCAAGTGTGTTATGTATACATTTATCCCGCAATTAATTGCATTTAAATTAAAAGTTTGTTTGGACACAGGAAATGTGTGTATACATGTTTATTATGTACATTAGAAGTCAGAATAATAAGCCAATTCTAAAAACTGATTTATTTTATCTTTGCCACGATGACAGTAAATAATATTTGACTAGATATTTTTTGAGACTCTTCTATACAGCTTAAAGTGACATTTAAAGGCTTAACTAGGTTAATTAGGTTAACTAGACAGGTTAGGAAAATTAGGCAAGTTATTGTATATCAATGGTTTGTTCTGTAGATTTTCAGAAAAAAATATAGCTTAAAGGGGCTAATAATTTTGACCTTAAAATGGTTTTAAAAAATTAAAAACTGCTTTTATTCTAGCCGAAATAAAACAAATAAAGCGTTCTCCAGAAGAAAAAATATTATCAGACATACTGTGAAAATTTCCTTGCTCTGTTAAACATCATTTGGGAAAAAAAATAAATAAAATTAAAGAGGGGCTTATAATACTGACTTCAACTGTATACACACACATACATTGAAACAAAAATAAACAACACAGTTTTTTTTTGTTTCAGTAGTGTCCACAGTAGTCACTTTAAATGCTCAAGCTCAAATCAAATAGATTATAAATTTACATATAATTTGTATCATAAGCACATACAGTATATTTTATGTGTATAGTTTATCACATGTTTTATATTAAATATACATTAATGTTTATCAAATGTATGGATGCATGTGTGTATTTATATAAACATAATAAATATACACAGTACACAGATATTTTAAGTCAAAACAAACTTTATTTTGGATGAGATTAATCGTGATTAATCTTTGCCCAGCTAAAATTTTTCATTTTATTAATGTGTATTAGGGCTTTGATTTCACAGGACAACCAAGAGCAAACGGGAAAGGTATAATAGGTGCCTGTGTTTGCGATCTGTACTCAGTATAAACAAAGCCATACATATTTATGTAAATTGTTCTAGGAAATTTACGATGTCCAATCAACATAGGAAAATTGCGGGAACCTTTAGGCAGTTAGTGATCCACCATGAGAAGCACCATATTTAGCCTTCATCAAGACTGTTTTACTACAACCACATGCAGCGCATACCTACATCCTTAATCAGAGCCGACCAAGTAGCAACTTCCCAAAAACGAAAACGAAAAAAAGACACAGTCAAGCGTCAATGGCTATTGTATGCTGCAACCATAGCCTGGACAATTATCCCTTCAATTTCAGGGACAGCGCAGATAAAAGTTGGCGTTGGACTCAGACTTCAGTCTCCTTTTGACCGTGTCCCTGCCGTCCTGACTGAAGTGACCTGTGCACGAAAAGTGACAAGAGACGTCCCTGTTTTACGGCGGGCCATCTGAAGACGGAACGATAATGAGAGCCCCCTCCGCCCTTCTCCTTTGTCTGAACTGCATGTCTGGAATATTTGGGGAGATTTTATCAGATGCGCTGTGCTCCTGGAGGAGGCTGTCTGTCTATGGGACAGTCTGAATGGAGCGTTGAGTTGTGGCGGATGAGTGAATTAGTCAGCGTCTTGGTCTGTCGGCACCCTTACCTTTCTGCCTCCTTTCTGTGTTGAATGGAAACTCAGTCTGGGGCCTGAAATAAGATTTATTGTATCCACCTTTTTCTGCACTGCATTTCATGGCTTGGGGAGCTTTCATTCAAAAAAACGGAAACAAATCACTTTAAATAACAAGGCTACGCTACAAATAAACCAGTACACATAGTGATAGCTGAGTGAAAGGTATGTTGGGGTTTATTTTTATCTGTTGGTTTTGATGTGACACTGCGTTTTATTGGTCTTTGTAATGCCCACAGTACACTGATATTCGATATACAGATAAAAACTAATGTGTTACCTCGTCTGTGAAAAATCTCAAATCTTTCCCAAGTGATGTTTAATGGAGCAGGGATATTGTCACAGTATTTCCTATAATATTTTTTCTTCCTCTGGAGAAAGTCTTATTTCTAGTCTGGCTGGAATAAAAGCAGTTTTCATTTATTTTTAAAACATTTTAAGGTCGATATTATTAGCCTCTTTGGGAAATGGATATATTTCTGGATTGGCTACAGAACAAACCATTGTTGTCCAGTGACCTGCATAATTAACCTAACTTGCCTATTTTTTAATCTAGTTAAGACTTTGAATTGCATATTATTATAAATAATGAAAAGTTAAGCTGAATACTACACTGTAAAAATTATTGCTGTAATTTTTTTAGTTGAATTAAACTCTTTTCTTATCATCTCAAGGATGTTTCCCAGTGATGGGTTGCAGCTGGAAGGGCATACGCTGGATAATTGGCAGTTCATTCCGCTGTGGTGACCCCAGATTAATAAAGGGACTAAGCCGAAAAGAAAATGAATGAATGATCATCTCAATTTACATCAATCAAACTGACTTAAAAAATTAAGTTGAAACCTTATTAACTTGTTAAAAAATAAGATAAAGCAATATAAAACATTTGTTTGTCTTGACTTTTTGTTGTTGATTTTTTAAAGTGTAGTACCTTGCATAATATAGAAAAAGAGATCAAAAATATTTTAAAAAGAGATTCAATTTCACAAGGGAGTCTCTAATATCGCTATGGAAAGACTCATTTAAATTTTTTGTTGATTTTTTTTACAGTGTAGTATCTTACATAATGTACAAAAGAAATTAGTTGTTAGAAATTAGTTGTTGAACTATTAGGTTTAAAAATGTGTTGAAATAATCTCGTTTGATCTGCTCTTGAACTAAAAAATATTTTAAAAAGATATAAATATTCACAAGAGTGCTAATAATTTTGACTTGTATGACAACTGTCTCTAATATTGCTATGGAAAGACTCAAGTTTTTTGTGTGTGTTTTTTACAGTGTAGTATCCTGCTAAATATAGAAAAGAAATTAGTTGTTAGAAATAAGTTATTAACACTAGACTATTAGGTTTAAGAATGTGTTGAAAAATATCTGCTCTTGAAGATATATTTGAACAAGATACAAATATTCACAAGAGAGCTAAGAATTTTGACTTGTTTGACAGCTGTCTCTAATATTGCTGTGGAAAGACTCATTTAACGTTGATGTTTTTTACAGTATAGTATCTTGCGAAATATAGAAAACAAATGAGTTGCTAGAAATTAGTTATTAAAACTATTAGTTTTAAAAATGTGTTGAAAAAATCTCATTTGAACTGCTCTTGAACTGAAAAATATTATATATTATATTATTAAATTATTATAAATTATATATATTATATTATATAAACTGAAAAAAGATATAAAATGTCACAAGAAAGCTAATAATTTTGACTTATATCACAACTATCCCTAACATTGCTATGAAAAGACTCATTCAGTTTTTTTGTGCATTTTTTATGAAAATATTTTTATAAATTAAGTTGCCTTTTAATATTTAATGGATGAACTTGTAGGGAGAGTAACGGCACCTCATTGAACAGTGTTTTTCAATGGTTGTTGAAAAATTCAAGGACTGCTTTGCAGATAACCAGAAGCTAATTCACACCATAATTCACACAAAGCATCATAATGCATATCGGATAAATGTTCACCGTTAAAAATTTCCTGTAGAATCTACAGTAATGGCCGCTTAACTTACTGTAAATCTGTAAAAAACTGTAAAACTGTAAAAAAAAATACTGTATTTGCATTTACAGCACCATTTATCCGGCTGTATATGTACTGTATGTACAGTATTGTATATCCTTATTGTAAAACATATTATATATATATATATATATATATATATATATATATATATATATATATATATATATATATATATATATATATATATATATGTATATAATATTCTCACAATGCAACTTTAAAATACAGTAACATACTGTATAACTGTCCTACAGTAAAATACAGTTCCTATTACAGTTAAAATAGATTAGATTAGATTAGATTCAACTTTATTGTCATTACACATGTACAAGTAGAAGGCAACGAAATTGTGTAATTTACAAAAAATATTGTGTAATTTACAAAATTTGTTAACAGTGTTGATATGTAAATTTGAATCACTATCACTTTAAAATATAATAAGTTGACGTTACTTAGAAAAATTGAGAAAAGCTCACAGAAAAAAATGATGTCTGCAAAATTGTTGCAAACAATTTATGTGTTGATAAACAACACACAAAAAATAGTTAAAAAATAGAAAAAAATAGTAAATTCAAGGAATCATCTTTGAATATTTTTTTCAGTGCATATGCCTTAAAATTTCTAAGTAAAGTAGTGTATTAAATTTAAGTGAGCATAACTCACTTAACAGTTTGTATTCAAAACTTCTTAATAAAGTAATCTTCAGTAATGTTGATTCAAAATAATTAGTTGTGTTAACTTCTTATTAGTGTTCACATTACTAGGAAAATATAAGGAAAATTATCAAGTAAGCTGAACTAAAACATTTAGGTAAAGACAAAAACCAATACCTACACTTCTAAAACATTTCTATTGTCTAAATGTTGTACAGTAATAGGCATCAATCACCTTAAACAGTCTATACACGTCTTTAAACATACAGTTATTACTTTCTCAGCATGAAAAACAATGCAATGCACATGCAGCATGAACAACTGATATTTAAAATAATGAATAACTGATATATAAAATTAGCATCTGTGTACTGCAAAAAACAACAATCTACCACTTTATAACAAGTAATTTTCATTACTAAATATAATAATAATAATATCATATATAATCATATAAATACTATTACATTTAATAAAACATTAATATATTAGAATATATTAAAACATTTTGAACATCAAAGAATTGAAAAAGCTTTCAGATTTTTTTATGCTTATGTCTTATTATGCTTAAGTTTTAATTCTCCCACCTGTTTCCTCAGTTCCCTCATCACCATTCTCTACCAATAACATGCTTTTGACACATGACCGCTCAAAAGTTGTACATACATATTATTGTAAGTCAAGATTACTTGAATCTCTTTAGTTTAACAACTTAATGTGTTAAAAAGTGATTATATGTTTAAATATTGTAAGGTGAACAGTTGTATTCATAATAAGTTAACTGCACTTAGTTTTATTAGTGAAAACAGCTATTGCTTTTTACAGTGCATTTAAATTCAATTGTAGCTGTTGTTCTGCTAGAGTTATGTCATATTTTTGTACAGTGACGTTCGTGGCTATACTTATGGCCCATCAGACAACGAAACCATCCCTGCCAAACTAGCAACTGTTGGGCCTAATGACCAGTTCTTAAGTTTTCCCCAGCGTGTGCTCTCATTCCTTAAGACTGTATTAATTACTAATGTCAGTTGGTGATATCAGAGGGCAGGAACGCTCAGTGTCTCTGAGCTGTAAATCAGACCGGCTGTTCAAAGGAAAGCCGTGGAGTTCACCTGTCAGCGCGGGCAAACTTGCACTAAGACTAGCACAGCCCACTGCAGCACACTAGTACTTTTGAGGATATACTGGAGCCCAAAACTTGGCAAGCTGGGTTGCTTTGGGCTTCTCTGATTATGTCATTTACATTTTCACTGAAGAAAGAGATACTTTGAGTTATGATGGGAAATAGTACTCTGCCAAAACAGTTAATACAAAGCACACACACAAAAAAATCTTGTAACGTTGCATAGTCAAGTAAAATTTTTTGAATTGTAATACTAATAAAAAAAAGGTTGCAGTAAGTACAGTGCTCAGCGTAATTGTGTACACCCCATTTTGAAAATGAATATTTGTATCCATTTCTCAGTGAATATAGGCAATGAATTTTGTTGCATTTAAACAAAACAGATTTATTAAACAGATATATTAAAATAATATTTTAGTCACCAAACACATTTAGAAATTGAAAGATAATACAATTAAATTCAAGCAAAATATTGCAAAAAAAGTAGAATCTACAAAATTTCAACAAAATTTTTCCACTTTTTTACTTTTAATTTTAAATTTTTCCTCCTTTCCTCCTCCTCCTTTTTTCTATAACATATACATTTGGATTATTTTGTTAGATAAGCTCCAGTTTTGCCTCCAGAATTGACTAACTTATATGCAATATAATATTGTACATTGTAAAAAATATCCATAATTTTACTTTTTTTCCAGCAGCTGGGGTGATGGAAAAAAGTAAAATAACAGCCTTTAAATTACAGAGATTTAGCATAAAATAACAGCAGTTAAATTACAGCAATTTACCATAAAATAACAGCCATTAAATTACAGAGATTTACCATAAAATAACAGCAGTTAAATTACAGAAATTTAACATAAAATAACAGCCATTAAATTACAGATTTACCATAAAATAACAGCCGTTAAATTACAGAAATTTACCGTAAAATAACAGACGTTAAATTACAGAAATTTACCATAAAATAACAGACGTTAAATTACAGAAATTTAACATAAAATAACAGCCATTAAATTACAGAGATTTACCATAAAATTACAGCTGTTAAATTACAGAGATTTAACATAAAATAACAGACGTTAAATTACAGAAATTAACCATAAAATAACAGACGTTAAATTACAGAAATTTACTATAAAATAACAGACAATAAATTACAGAAATTAACCATAAAATAACAGACATTAAATTACAGAAATTTACTATAAAATAACAGCCAATAAATTACAGAAATTAACCATAAAATAACAGACATTAAATTACAGAAATTTACCGTAAAATAACAGCCGTTAAATTACAGAGATTTACCATAAAATTACAGCTGTTAAATTACAGAGATTTAACATAAAATAACAGACGTTAAATTACAGAAATTTACCATAAAATAACAGCCGTTAAATTACAGAGATTTACCATAAAATAACAGCCAATAAATTACAGAAATTAACCATAAAATAACAGACATTAAATTACAGAAATTTACCGTAAAATAACAGCCGTTAAATTACAGAAATTAACCATAAAATAACAGACATTAAATTACAGAAATTTACCATAAAATAACAGCCGTTAAATTACAGAGATTTACCATAAAATTACAGCTGTTAAATTACAGAGATTTACCATAAAATAACAGCCATTAAATTACAGAAATTTACCATAAAATAACAGCCGTTAAATTACAGAGATTTACCATAAAATAACAGCCAATAAATTACAGAAATTTACCATAAAATAACAGCAGTTAAATTACAGAGATTTACCATAAAATAACAGCCAATAAATTACAGAAATTTACCATAAAATAACAGCCGTTAAATTACAGAGATTTACCATAAAATTACAGCTGTTAAATTACAGAGATTTAACATAAAATAACAGACATTAAATTACAGAAATTTACCATAAAATAACAGCCGTTAAATTACAGAGATTTACCATAAAATAACAGCCATTAAATTACAGAAATTTACCATAAAATAACAGCCGTTAAATTACAGAGATTTACCATAAAATAACAGCCAATAAATTACAGAAATTTACCATAAAATAACAGCAGTTAAATTACAGAGATTTACCATAAAATAACAGCCAATAAATTACAGAAATTTACCATAAAATAACAGCCGTTAAATTACAGAGATTTACCATAAAATTACAGCTGTTAAATTACAGAGATTTAACATAAAATAACAGACGTTAAATTACAGAAATTTACCATAAAATAACAGCCAATAAATTACAGAAATTTACCAGAAATTTAAATTGAAAGAAATTTCTGTAGTTTAACATCTGCTATTCTACAATAAATTTCTGTAATATAACATTCGCCATTCTACCGTTAATTTCTGTAATTTAACTGACGTTATTCTACAGTAAATTTCTTTAACAGCTGTTATTTTGCATAAAATTAAGTATTTTTTCAGTGTATAGTTTCCTATTAATAATATGAATTTAAAAGATAGATTTGTGAGCGGTGTACTTATATATATAGAGCATGTATATTTACATAAAAAATCTTTGTCTAAACTTTATTCAAAAATACACAGCCGATAAACACATATCTATGAATTTCTTTTTTTATCATTATTCTTAATAGTGTTTTTAAATCCTTTATGTCTTTAAATAATTTGGATGTGCATAAGCAAATACGGGTTGCAGCTGGAAGGGCATCCGCTGCGTAAAAACAAATGCTGAATAAGTTGGCAGTTCATTCTGCTGTGGCGACCCCTGATTAATAAAGGGACTAAGCCAAAAAGAAACTGAATGAATGAATAATCAAATCCTGAACTCAATATAATCAAATATACGATAATCAAATAATCAAATATAGTATACTGAAAATTTGTAACCTCCAAAAACCATTAAAAAAATGGCAAGTGGTAAAAATGTTAATACTTTAGTATGGTTTTGTTTGTAAAGATTAATAAAAATAGACAGCATTAAATATCAATGAGAAGTATATATAATTTTTTACAACATAAAAATGTAATAAATGTTTAAGTTATTTTACAGAGCAATAATATTAACAAATTACTATAATAATAATGATTATTAAAAGTTAAGATTCACACTAAAATGAATAAATTCTGCAAAATGGTTCAATGTTTGATCATGTTAACCAATTTAATTAAGCAATAATGATTAAGGTTATCATTAAATTACAGGAAAATTTAGTATAATGAATAAAAACTTACTTCTGGAATGGAAATGCACATTAAATAAACCCAGAAACTGTTGTAATATAATTGTATTATACACTGTAAAACCCAATAAGTTAAGGTAACTCAAACCGTTTGAGGAAAACAATTGCAATAAACCATTTAAGTTCAAAAACTAATCCTAATGATTACTGTGAACGTAACCCTCTTAAGTAAACGAAGCAATTTGAGCACAGTAAAACCCAATGAATGAAGAGAACTCAAACTAACTGAGTACTGTAAAATGCAATAAGTTAAGGCAACTCAAACGTTTTGAGAAAACCGATTGCTACAAACTGTTTGAGTTAAAAAACAAACTAATCTATATGAGTACTGTGAACTTACTCCATTTAAGTTGAAGTTATGAGGTATTTAATTAACTCATTACCTTCAACACTGAGTTCAAAACTCTTCAAATGAGTAGAATTAACTTTCAGTGAATTTTGAGTTAACTACACTCATTTATTTGATAAAGTTGACTGTTGGGTTTTACAGTGTAGTACTGTATATACAAAGACAATTTTAATATTACACTGAAATAATTGTAACTTTATCATACTATTTAGTTTTTTTACATTTAGGCATTACCTTATAAAATATATCTTATTGAGGAAAGTTTGCAGATATAAGATTTGAGATACTTTTGGGATCTGTGTACACACTGAGTTATGGTTGGAATATTTATACTGCCAAAATATGCAGCAACAATTACAGCAAAGAAAAACACACAAAGAAAGTATGTAACTTGAGAGAAAACTTTTAAATAATTATCTAAATTTTGAATAAAATGTGTGCATGCTACTTAATTATTTATTTAGATGAAATAAAATATTTCTAAAACCAATTTTATTGTTTATAAACTGCTAAATAAATCATATGCAAAGAACTCATCCTGCACTATTCCTGCTACGTTTGCTTTGATTGTACGTAAATCTAGATCTAAAGCTTGAGCAGAATTATTTGTTGGGATCTTTACATGCCATTGAACACAAACACATGGATGAACTTCCAGAAGGAGAAAGGCTAAGCGATAATAGGATGTTACCTAAAGTGACCAATGAGGGGTGCTGAAGCTTCATCCAGCCAGAAACACACCACAGGGCTCTCAACTGCATTACTTCCCCTCTATGAGCTCACGCTATGATCTTATGCTTCACGCATAAATGAGTTCACAATATGCTGCGTGGAGAAACTTTGCTTTTACATATTCAAATCAAAATAGTCCAATGAGGAACTATTAGGAAAAACAGCAATTATTCCACTAATATAATAATTATTATAATTTATTGTATAATTATCATTTATTACCTATTTTATTAATCATTTTGTGTTTATGTATTTTAAATATATAATAATTATGATAACAATATGTTGGCCTAAGAGTAGACTATTGTAGGCAAAAACAAAGTGTTTTCCTAAAACAGTGACTAAAATCATCTATTCACATGACTAAACTCCAAAGTCTCCAAATCTACATGACCTTTTTTTCCGTGGAATAAGAAATGTGTTTAGTCAGGATTTGAACCCGAGTGTCCCATTTCATGGCTAAACAAAAACAGTACCACTAATCCATGCCACTTTTATAACCCTTATAAACCGCTACATGTTTTCGGTCTTGTCTTATCTCACTTGGGGCACCAGATGAACCAGAACTGCTGCTAATATCCCTCTATCCACAATCAACATAGACATTAACACATAATCCTCACAGGTCTTATTTGTTACAGCCAAATTACACTGCTTCAATAAAATGTACAAGCTATTAATTATAATCTCTCGCCAAATCTTTAACAAGAAGGGCACTTTCACGAACACAGTGCTTAGACACACACACATGCAGAGAGAGAGAGGGAGAGAGAGGCGATTTCCTGGGATAAGTTGGATAAACGCAGGGGTTTTAGGAAGCATATGGTTTTACAATGATCACATTTTACAAATGTAAACTTGAGCTGTCAGATATCTGACAGCGGGTCAGTCGTGGCCGAGCGAAGGAGAGCAAGCTCAAATTAGATGAAAATGGAAGGAACGGGACAAGGTTTGGAGTTTTATTGCTCGGCATTAATGGGCTCCATGTCTTTGGAGTGAGGAGACTTTCAAGCCGTGAGTTATGTAAATATAAGCAGCTCACTCCTGCCTTTTGAAGTCCGGCTTTGTATAAATCGAGCCAATTTCTTTATCTGGGAAATGTTTAAACAGCTGTTAGTCTTAGTAAGGGATGTCCCCGAGATTGTTCACTCTTCTCTCTCGCTACTTCCTCCTCGCTTTTTCTTTTTTCTTTTTTTTTTTCAAAATACCTCTCCAGGAACCATTAAAGCAGACTACAGATGCTTGTCTGACCTTCACTCCATAACTCTGTTTGTACATTTGTTAAGCTTCAGTGAGACACTTTGATCTTCTCCTATTTAGGATGCCATAAAAAATGTTGTTTTAAAGGCATTTGGTGACTTTTCTGTTTGATTGTTTGAGAGAAAAGGTAAATTAAGCCTCCTGTGGTGTGTTTCCCAAAGCTAGTGACTCGTTAGCTAGCTAGGAGTTCCATCATTAACATAATTCTGCAATTTGGTGTTACTCAAATCCATCATACAAATGAAGATTTGCAAACAGCACCGCAAACTTGTGTGGCTGGAACTACACCTCTATATATTTGATTTGTTTGAGATTAAGCTACATTGTTAATGTAGTCAATGCAAGCAAACAAGCTAATTGTTTATTAGCTAATTAAGTAAATTGGTATTTGTTCATACAAAGATAACAAAACTAATTAGTTTACAAATTAAATGATCTATAAAATGAAACGACACAGCAAAAACGTATCAAACACATAAATAATATTGTAAAAAGGCATGGAAATAGAAATTTTGCAGTGATTATTTAGCAACCCTTCCCCTCATAATTGTGAATGAATATTAGCAGCTTCAGTCTCAACACCAGGATGATGAAAATTAAACCAGGGTGGACATTTCAGCAAGACAATCACCCCAAACATTCACTGTAAAAAAATTCAGTTATTTTACTTTTTTTTCTGGCAGCTGGGGTGTCAGAAAAAAAAGTAAAATAAAGGGCGTTAAATTACAGACGTTTACCGTAAAATAACGAATGTTAAAGTACAGAATTTTTTTTTCTTTTTCCAGCAAATTTCTGTAATTTAACATCTGTTATTTTACAGTAAATTTCTGTAATTTATTACACCCCTGCATGTTCACCTATACTGCATGTCTTTGGGTAGAACATGCAAACTGCACACAGAAATGCCTCCTGGCCTTGCATCTTGCTTCCTGGTTAATGTTTTTTGCATTTTGCACACCCATTAATAATAGCAGAAAAAATATGCTTTCTTCTGGAGGAAGTGAAGTTTCACACATTTTGGGAGGAAAGCACTGATAATTTAAAAGGCTAATTTACTGTATATCTAGCTATGTTTCTATTCACCAATTTTTATTCACATTTTTGAATATTGTATAAAGATGCTTAATGAAAGCTCCAAGATGCACATAAATTCAACCCAGGCTCATTCTGAAAATGTACCGCTGTATACATTTCCGGAGAGCGCCAAATACGTCCCAGGAGCTACATTTTTTGCAGTTTTTGTTTTCGGAAATTCAAGGGAGGTCGCTGTGTTTTTTGTGATCTCAAATGTGACTCGCGAGTGCCATTCGCGTCTGTTGTTCTTGCGTAAATCCAACAGAGGCTGCTGTCAAATGACTGACTGACTGACTGACTGACTGACCGATCGACTGACCCACCATCCTCCTTTTCTAAACCCAACCAAAAGTGTTTTCAAAAGCACCAACTGATCCGCCCACCCATTTCCCTAAACCAAACCGACAGTTTTAAAAAGAAATCCAGAAAAAGAAAAGACCTTGTCTGATTTTTACCATATTTTTTTGACTTTTCCACTTTTTCAAGCTGTTTTTTACTTGTTTATTTTATATTTTGGCCTCTGTTTTTGTCTTACCTGCTTTCTGGAACTGTTCTTTGCCGCACTCGAACCCTGTCATCGTGGTCAACTCCTCTTTTTGCTCAAGTCCGCCTACGTACATGGTGAGCTACTGGACAAACTGGTAACAGTGGAAAAGCCATCCATACGGAGATAATCGGTTAGCTGGTAAGCTCAAAAAAGAATGGTGTCATACCGCCCTGTAGCATTAATTTTAATGACGAAATGCAGCCATACATACTTCTGGCTACATAATTCATAATCTATAGAAATGTATATAGGGGTACGCTTTCAGAATGAAAATGTGCATAGGAAAAAATTACAAACTGAATAAATTACAGCATGCACGTCCAAAAAAGTAATATGATTTTGTTCATGTGATAACAAAAAAGAGGTGCGATGGGATAGCATTAATGGACAAACCAGCAGGCTGACCACATTGTAAAACATGTGAATCGTTGTTTGGTTATATAAAAAGTCCTTAGCCAAAGTCTGTCATCAAAGTGGTTCAGTAATATTCAACTTCTTGAGCAGATGCACTCCCAAGCGTCTTGCGCATGTGTATCAGTATATTAGTTCTGTGTACAAAAACTGTGCAGCTCATGGACATAAAACAAGCTATTAATGCAAATCAAAATAAAATAAAATATCTGCAAATAGATTTATTGTAGTTTCAACATTCCCAGAGATGGGTTGCGGCTGGAAGGGCATCCGCTGCGTAAAACATGTGCTGGATAAGTTGGCGGTTCATTCCGCTGTGGCAACCCCGAATTAATAAAGGCACTAAGCCAAAAGAAAATTAATGAATGAATGAATTTCAACATTCTTATAGATTGGTGCCATAGAACAGGGGTGTCCAAACTCAGTCCTGGAGTGCCGGTGTCCTGCATAGTTTAGCTCCAACTTCCTTCAGCACACCGCCATGGAAGTTTCTAGTACACCTAGAAAGAGCTTAATTAGCTGGTTCAGGTGTGTTTAATTGGAGTTGGAACTAAAATATGCAGGACACCGACACTCCAGGACTGAGTTTGGACACCCCTGCCATACAAGAATCATTTAGTTTTTCTTACAAATTTTTCTTTTATGCATTTTACTTTGTGTACATGGAAAAAAATTGTTCTGTAATGAAGCAAACGCTACAAAATAAATAAATAAATAAATAATAATAATAATAATAATAATAATAATAATAATAATAATAATAAATGAATTCAATTCAATTATGAGAATGAGATGAAAGTAAACTCTATATTGCTTACCTGAAGCTTGTAGAAATTACAGCTTGAACAAATAAGTATATTTTACTTGGAATTGTTTATCTTTACACTGATTCTTTGAGGAAATATCAAAGTAATAAACGCAGTAAAATCTACTCAACTTTTTGATACTAGTACTTTCTGTTGGTTTTGTTATTAGCTGTAGCAACATGCTGTTTTATTACAGTACATTTGGGGTTCATGTTCTACTCAAAATTACACATTTAAACTCAAAATAATTTTTTACCAAGATTGTGTTTTGTCTAATTTAAAATACACACTGTAAAACCCAAAAAGTTAAGGTAACTCAAACCATTTAAGGAAACTGATTGCAACAAACCATTTATGTTCAAAAGCTAATCCTAATGAGTACTGTGAACTTAATCCATTTCAGTAAACGAAGCAATTCAAGCACAGTAAAACCCAATAAATAAAGAGAACTTTAACTGAGTACTGTAAAACCCAATAAGTTAAGGCAACTCAAACCGTTTGAGGAAACCGATTGCTACAAACCATTTGAGTTAAAAACTAATCTATATTAGTACTGTGAACTTACTCCATTTGAGCTGAAGTAATGAGGTATATTTAATCAACTCATTACCTTCAACACTGAGTTCAAAACTCTTTTTAAATGAGTAGAATTAACTTTCAGTAAATTTGCCGTTAATTACATTTGATAAAGTTGACTTTTGGGTTTTACAGTATACTCAACAAATCTTGTTCTACATTATGTTAGCAAAGTTTGCTATACACTGTGCTCCACACAATCGATTTGTGTTGGGACAATATGAAAGAATTAAGTTAGCATGTTAGTTTTAACAAATTAGGTGGTTTGAACATAAAACAATTCAGTTGTCCCAAAAAAACTTAAGAATTGTGTTGTTTTAAATAAGTAATTTGAACAGAAAGCACTATTTTTTTGAGTGTACATGAAAATTACTGTACCTCTGACACAAAAATGTCCATTCGGAGTGCAATGACAAGATTCATGGATGTTTAAGGGATCTTCATGAAACCATCAATGCCAATAAATATTTTTTATTTATAAAAATGAAACAAATGTTTTCAATGTCTGTCTCAATGAAAACAGAAGGCCAATGCATTAGAAATGTTTTTAAATATAGCTCTAATAAAGACATGATATAAAGATATATAAAGATATATAAAGAAATAAAGATGTTTGTCTCTTTTCATTGAGTTTCCAACCTCCAAACCACCCACTCCAGACCCTCAAGCCCTGTCCGGTTCCTACTGAAAAACAGACTCATTGAATCAGTCCATAATTTAACATTGCTTAACGAGTGCCTGCTAATATTTTGTCTGCAGTAAACATCTGCCACGATCAATATTTGCTCCATTTTATAACAGTTATTAAGGCTTTGATCCATGTTTTCGAAATAATTCTGTGTCTCATGGTTGAGATCTAATAGCACACGCTGTAGTTTTATCCTTTTCACCTTTCCAAATGAGAACCACAGCACTGCGATTCGATGAAACCATCTAACTCTTGCTGACCTTGAGCTACGGTCTCCATCTTAATGAGTCAACCGTCGCTTAATTGAGTTTCACATGTGGCGAAATGTACTTGAGATGTTCTTGCTTTCGCTCTCTGCCTGCCCGTTTTGGACGCTGAGATCCTTCATGACTTTAATAATCAGTATAGTTACCACATTTGCCTAAGTTAGTTGACATTATCAGATTATGCTCTCTTGATCAGAGCCACATGCTGAGGCGCATTGATTTTATCTCGGCCTGTATTTGCTATTTACTCGTTCACTGAATTGACTCGAAACTGCATTTCCTCTTCAGCTTAGTGAGGGGTTTTGTTACATCGTGCCAACACCACATGTTTTAGCCTAGTTATTAGATGTTTAGGAACTATGCGATGTAAACATTCAAAGTTGTAAAAAAACAGAGCCTTGGACCAATTTTTTAGAAGAGCACTAGATTTAGTCTTGAGTTGATGGATGAGTGAGAAAATGGATTTATTGGTTATGGGTTTGAGTAAAACGCAAAGGTCTGATAACATTTATTCCAATTTTCAAATAAAATCCTTGACAAATTGTGTAGCGATATTTGCTTGGTCTGACCATATTTACACTTGCAATATCATAGGAAACCAAGTCAGTGTAATTGACATTTTATGCAAAGATGAATAAATAAATAAATTATTTAATAAAAAAATTATTAATAACAATATTTGCTTGGTCTGACCATATATTATTTGCAATAATACAGGAAACCCAATTTCACAGTAATTGACATTTTATGCAAAAATAGATAAATAAAGTTATTGATTAAAGGGCACCTATGGTGAAAAATCTACTTTTCAAGCTGTTTGGACAGAAATGTGTGTAAGTATAGTGTATAAACTGTCATACTGAGGTGAAATAAACACACCCAGTCCTTTTTTTTTTTTTCAAATTTAGCAACATAAAAATGGTGGACCAATTGGAGCGGTTTTCAGATCGACCGCAACTTTACGTAGGAGTGCGGTCCCCCCACCCACCAGTATTGATTGACAGCTGCGCGCATTTACATGTCCAGTAGTCACGTGTATAATCATATCATCAAGAGAGGACGAGCGCAAAGCAGCCGGGAAAAAAAGGTGTGTTCAGTTCTCTAGGTTCATCAGTCATCATCAAACGTGATCAAGAGTGAGTTTCACAAGTTTAAAATGTTTTAAAACAGAGCACGTGTGTAATGAATTACAGCGATTCACTTCAGATGCACTTAATCAGCACAGCCGCGTGTCAGAACAATTATAAAGGAAGACGCTTCAATCCCGGTTTGTGGAGGTTAAATCAGGTTTATTTTGTACAGTAATATGAGATATCCATACAGCAGTGGATATTACCAGTATCATGTCACATATGCGTGCAAAAAGAGTGCAAAGCTTAACGCACTGTCTCTCTCTCTCTCTCTCTGTGTGTGCGTGAACTTTGTAATGACATTGTGTGTGACTCGTTGCAAATCCACAAAAAAATGCATCAAACACTGATTGTTAAAGTTCTTACTGTACTATTTCTCACACACGTTACCTGAGATCTGCTTCCTGACGCAGCCGAGGGCGACGATTGCTGACAGGCACGTGGGAACGGTGGGTGGGGAGGACTAGTCTTAAAGGGCCAGTACAAAAAAACAGCAAAACCTTTTTTCCAGCTAGAATATAGACTCTTCAAACAGCTATAATAAATAATCTGATGGGTGTTTTGAGCTGAAACTTTACAGACACATACTGGGGACACAAAAGACTTATATTAAATATGAAAAAAGGGGTAACCTATGTGCCCTTTAAAATTAAAATAATAACAAAGATATTTTTTAAATTACATTTTTATTTTCAATTTAAAATAAAAGTCATCCATAGTTTAAAGAACAGAAATAATAATGAAAATAAATACTCAATGCTATAAATGGTAAAACTAGAAATAAATGTAAAATTTCAAGTTTTATTATAGATGTAAAATAAAAAGAGTTTCAAAGATGCTGCATCGACATCATGTTGAATTTCCTTTCAAAGGGAACTTGGATATCCTTTTATATCTAATAAAAAGGCATATACAAGGCGACGCAGTGGTGCAGTAGGTAGTGCTGTCGCCTCACAGCAAGAAGGTCGCTGGTTCGAGCGTGTGGAGTTTGCATGTTCTTCCTGCGTTCGCGTGGGTTTCCTCCGGGTGCTCCAGTTTCCCCCGCAGTCCAAAGACATGTGGTACAGGTGAATTGGGTAAGCTAAATTGTCCGTAGTGTATGAGTGTGAGTGAGTGTGTATGGATGTTTTCCAGAGCTGCGTAAAACATGTGCTGGATAAGTTGGCGGTTCATTATGGAAACCCCGGATTAATAAAGGGACTAAAATGAATGAATGAATGAATGAAACGAAAAGAAAATGAATGAATGAATGAATGAATGAATGAATGAAATGCATCGACACATCATTAAAATGACATTTGATCAAAAATACAGAAAATATTTTATCAGCCTTTACTCTAGTGTTTAATGTCAAATGATAATTTATAAACCATACTATGGAGTCAGTCTAGGGACATAAATAAACTTGCAAAATAAAAGGTTTTGCAAACTAAAAATAAAGTATTGAGCAAAAATAAAAAAAATAAGTGCAAATCTCCAAAAATTGCAAAGCGAAAATTAAGTAGAGAAATTAAAAATATTTTTGCTAAAAGAACTGCAAATAAAATCAACCAGGGCAAAAAATAAAAAATAAAATAAATAATAATATATATTCTATATATATATATATATATATATATATATATATATATATATATATATATATATATATATATATATATATATATATATATATATATATATATATTTAGAGCTAAGATGCAAAAACCTCAAAATGCCGTCTGAAATTTTCTTCTAAAATTAGCATTTTTATCAAGCTCCTGTGTGTAGGTTCAGTAATATCACTTTTATGGCAAAGAATAAGATTTTTTTATTTTCTTTAAAGTGAAATAACATAAACCAAGGAGGCTGATAATGTTCAGTTTCGATGGAAATTTCAGATGGAATTTTGAGGTTTTTGCATCTAAACTCTTCATTGCACTGCAAAACATTCTTTTCTAGCATTGCCTTTACAAAACCCATCCAGTCAATTGCAATGCTCATTTTGATTCGCTTGTTAGTCAACCGTGAGTTTGCGATGCTGTTTTCACTTTGAACTTCACGTTTCTGCGTGTTTCAATTTGTGGCCCTGATTTGACAAAGGGGTGGAGTCAACGTTTACGGCTGGCCCAGACCTGCCTTCATTTAAGCGACGTCATCACCTGGAGACACAGTATAATGAGGTGGTCTAGTACCCAGTAGGTTGACTAAAAAGCAAATCTAAATGAGCATTGCAATTGACTGGAAAGGCAATGCTTAAAAAAATGCTTTACATATATATATATTTATCGTTTTTATTTTATTTCAAATATTTATTTTTTGCACTGTTTGATTTTATTTGCAGTTTTTGTTTGCAAATGTTATTTTTGCTTCTCAAAACTTAATTTTCCCAATTGCAGTTCTTTATGTTTGTTGGCAAAATAAATTTTTATTTCTCAAAAATAAATTTTCAATTTGCAATTTTTGGAGATTTGCATTTTTTTTTTTGCTCAATACTTTAGGCTTTGTTTGCAAAACCTTCTTTTATTTTGCCCGTATATATGGCCCTAGATTGACTCCATACCATTCTAATATACTGATTTGTTGCTCAAGAGCACGTCTTATTATTAGATATGTTAAAAGCAGCACAGAATAATTTTTATTATTTTTTTAAAGATTCTTTAAACCTCAGCTGGATGTTTTCATTCACTTAGATCTGTGTTACACACTGCATGAAAGGTCTCTTTAAATGGCGGCTCTTTAAATTATGTGTTATTTGTAAAAAAAAGAAAAAAAAAAGAAGATATATAACAGTTTTGTATTTTTTCAAGCAAATAGTTTTGTAGTTTAACCAACATATCCTAAAACATTTGTTAAAATGTAGTTCTATTTACAGTGTTTTGTGACAACAGCAATTATTTGTGCTTAAGCTTTTTTTAATCATTCTTTAAAAGCTTTTTTTCCAGTTTTTAAATGTAATTGAATATCTAAAGATTTCGTGCAAAAATACATGATTTAATCTGTATAATCACACTAATTAATCTGCATAATAACAGTAATAATCATTATAATCACACTAATTAACTTGTATAATGACATTTATAACCTGTATAATCACAGTAATAATCTTTAAAATCACATTAATTAATTTGTTTAATTACAATAATAAATTATATATTTACAGTAGTTATTTGTAAAATGACAGTAATAATCTGTATAATTGCAGTAATAATTTGTAAAATGGCAGTAATTACTTGTATCATTACAGTTAGTATCTGTAAAATGATTATGGAGCAAGAAATTACTTTTTTTTTTTACAGATTATCTACATTTTTTATTCTGACAGTTTGTTTTCTGTTTTTTCACAGTTGAAATGCTAATTATCAACAGAAATAAACTGTAATTTAATAAATTTTGACCGTGAAGTATGTTCTGTATTTTTACAAGTTTTTGCTTGTAATTTTGTGAAATGGTTATTTTCTGTAATTAATTTAACGGAATATCTCTGGAATTTTTTTATAGTGTGTTTTAGATCAGGTTATACTTTATTTTATTTTATAATTACTATTTTATTATTTTAACGTACAATTCATGCAAATAACAAACTGTTAACTAAGACTTTTAGCTCAACAAACTACTTATTAGCTGCTTATTTATAATTATTGAGGTATGGGGTATATGCTGAATGCTAATAATTTGCCAGTAACCTGGGTTAATCATTTCCGGTGAATTGTATGCCAATGCAAAATCGGCGTGTTTAAGGTCTGTTTTCTTTAAAAATCTCCACTGGCTGACTGATATCCGATATAAAGTGGGTCTCAGATTGTACAAGAAGCACTGCATTAAATAACATTTTTCCCTGCCATGTCTTTATAATATGAGCATTTATTTTACCCCAGTATATTCAATGGAGCTTCTGCGCTAGCCTGCCGATTCTGACGGGTGCGTGCGAGCAAATGGCTTTTCTTCTCGTTTTACGCTTGAGCAATTAAATTAATGCCAAAGTCTGTTTAACTGATTGTATTTGAATTACATTACAACACCGATGCTGTAAAAGGAACCGTATAAAATGGAAAAAAACTCACAATAACAGGTCACCGGAAGTTTATCAGTATGGGAAACACACTAGCTCGGCATATACCCTGTTGGTTTGAGTAAAATGCAAAGGTCGGATAGCATTTCTTCCAATTTTCAAATAAAATCTTTGATCAATTGTGTAGCAATATTTGCTTGGTTTGCCCAAATATCATATGCAATATCATAGGAAACCAAATATCTGTTAGGATACTTCCAGACCGTCAGATTCATTCACTGCACCTGCACAGCCCCAATCACCAGAATTCTATTCACCTTCACCTGTTGCTCATCACCCCGCTCATGCTACATAAACCTGGAACATTCACTCATTCACTGTCTGATCAATTTGTTACTACCCGGACTCATTTCTCTTCAGCTTGATAGCCTTTACCTGTCGTTGTATTCTCTCTGTCTGCTCACCGGCTTGCCTATATCCCGTCTGCTATCTCGTCCATTGAATCCTGTACTGTGTTTACCTCCACCGGCATCATCTTGTTTCAGTTACCACCTGGAGTTAAGTTCTGTTTGTGTTGTTTTATTAATTTGGGATATTTCTGTTCTGAATAACCTCCTTTACATTGTTTGTTTAAAGTATCATTAAATATCCATTCTTTCTGTTAATCTGCCTTTGTCTTCTCTCTGATCCATTACAATATCACTGTAAGTGACTGTATTTATTTTATAATTATTCTTTTATCATTTGAATGTACATTTACAACCTAGTCGTGTTTAGGTATTGGGAACACTGTAATAAATGCTGGGTTACACACATTCGGTTCGTGTTGGGAAAACAAAGGAATTAAGTTAACTTATTAGTTTTTACTTCTTTAAATAGATTAAGCATAGAATAATTAAGCTATTCCCCAAATTTCTCAAGAATTGCTGAGATTTTATTGGGATGTAAAATAAGATCATACTTTAAAAATGCTAATAAACAGTTAATATCTTAATAATATGCAGTAACAAACCAGTAGTAAATGTTGTGAATTTGTTTTGAATTGCTGAAGGTGTTACCATTTTATGATGTCCTGGTTACAGTGTAACTATTCATTTAACAAATATTAATTACCTACACATACTTATACTGTATATGATTTAAAATATTTGTAACATTTAGGATTAGCTGCAATTACAATACACTCTCAGAATAAATGGTACAATGTTGTACCAAAGAATGTACAAACCCTTGTCATTGGGGCAGAACCTTTTTATGGGACAGAATTGTACCTTAGGACAAGGAAACAAATTTGTATCATTGCAGTTTGTACTTTTTAAGGACATAATTTGTGCCATGGAAAAACAAAATGTATTCTTGTCTTTTAAAAAACCTGCATTTACAATATTGTACCTTCATCAAAGGTAAAAATCTGATCCACAAATGTACCACTACAGTGATAAGACACTTTGTACATTAACAGTGTCAAATGTGTTCCTTCTAGGACTATTAAAATGCACTTTACTATATCCAAAATGTGTCAATTTATTTTCAGTAAATATGAAACATCAAATACATTTTTAAACAATGTTTCAGTTTACAAAAAAAGTTTCTTTTTGTGTAAATACACATTTTTTAAAAAAAATTTTACAATAAAAAAATAAAAATTACTTTAACATAAATCAATAGATCTATTTTTTTTTCTAAATATTTCACAAAATGTTACAGAAATACATTCTCCCATGTACAATATAAAACTTTTTTCTCCAATTTTCACACAATACCTTTGTAATCATCTAAAATGTAATTTACTTAAAATAGAAATAGAATTATGCACAAGTATTATAACGATATATGCACAATGTTTGATTAGCTTGACAATACCAAAATGTCTGCATGAACACTTTGCATATGCAGGACTTTTGCCAGATTACAAGCATAGTGGAAAGCAAATTGATAGTGGATATCAATAATGAAAATGTATCTATCAGAAAATGCTTACCAAATGTTAATTAAAAATGCCTTAAATATTTAGTTTCCAATACCTATAGTTTTAGGTTTTACCAGTTGTTTTGTATTATATAACTTAATAATTAACGTTTATGAGTTTCTTGAAACATGCTTTTAAATGATGATTCATGTTTTAATATGGAAATTATTCATAAAAATCACTTTGCCTTTCCAGTAATATTTATTTTCATAGATATTGTAATAAAGGAGTTGTCCAGCAATTGTGTACCTTCATTTTAATTGTACCATAAAATTGTCTTTTCTGTACTATATAAGGTACAGTTTTTATAAAGGTACGAAACTGTTCCTTAAGGAACAATTTTTGTACCACAGTGTACCTTTTTTTTTTTACATGGAATGTGTAACAAAGACACAAAGTAAAGTGACTTTAAATTGAAACTATACTTATAGTTTATTTAGATTTATTTTAAAATCAGGAGGCAAGCTTAAATCCACATAAGAAATCTTCAAGAAATTTCTTCACTAATATATAGAATGTATTATAATATAATAATATACAGTTGAAGTCAGAATTATTAGCCCCCCTGAGTTATTAGCCCTCCTGTTTATTTTTTTCCCCTAATTTCTGTTTAACGGAGAGATGATTTTTTCAACATGTTTTTAACATAACAGTTTTAATAGCTCATTTATAATAACTGACTTATTTTATCTTTGCCATGATGATAGTAAATAATATTTTATTAGATATTTTCTTAGCTTAAAGTGACATTTAAAGGCTTAACTAGGTTAATTGGTTTAACTAGGCAGGTTAGGGTAATTAGGCAAGTTATTGTACAACGATGGTTTGTTCTGTAGACTATCGAAAAATAAATAGCTAAAAGGGGCTAATAATTTTGACCTTAAAATGGCTTTTAAAAAAACTAAAAACTGCTTTTATTCTAGCCAAAAAAAAAAATAATAAATAAAAACACTTTCTCCAGAAGAATTATATTAGAATATTATCAAACATACTGTGAAAATTTCACTGCTCTGTCAAACATCATTTGGGAAATATATATTTTTTTTTAATTCAAAGGGGGGCTAATAATTCTGACTTCAACTGTATATAGGTGCATGTGGCTATACTGAACAAGTGCAAACACCATGATGGTACTGTAATGACACCGAAATAATGATATAAACTTTATTTAACAACTTAATGTGTAAAATTAAACTCTAATTTGTAAAACCGATGATAAAAGAAAAGAACTATTTATATGGAAATTGTTGATTTAAGAGTTTCTTTTTTGTTGTAATGTTTACAATTTATTTAACATTTATAGTAAGGAAGCTTAGCATTGACCATCTTAAAATGGCTTTTTTTTGTCTATTTTCTAAATGTCTCTTAAGTAGTAAACCAGTTCTATGAGTATAATCCTAAAAAACATCGTGCCCCAAAACATTAATATATTGATTCTACTTTTTTTTTTAAGTGGCAACAACTTTTTTCATTTTTAGCTCGTAATGGTTCCTGTCACCATCAGCTGGGGGTACACAACACTGGGTCTCTCAGGGAGAGGAGGATGCTAGATTCATTAAGATTTTTCCTTCCCCGTCTCCTCCTCTCAATCCATTTGAAGTACCATTATGTCTTTTCAGTCTGCTTCCTGTGGATTCCTTTCTCTCCTCTCCCTCCGCCTTATAAAAGTGCCTTCACCAATGGGCGGAGAGGGCTTTCTGACATGAAGGGTCCTCACGACCTGGGCTTAGGGTTTTGCAAGTGTGCATGTGCGTATATTTGTACGCTCCTGTGATTGAAGGCAGAAGTCTAAAATGGGTGGCATGTGATTAACTAGAAGGCTGGCATTGCACAGTAATAATGAAAACCAGCATGGTAGACTAATGATCTAAACTCTCTGCTGCCTTCATAAACTTCCCTTCTATCTCTGGGCTTTTTCTTTTGTTTGTCCTCTTTTTTTCGCTCAGTCTGTTGACCTTGTTAGTTTGCAGCCTGTTCATTTATTTTCTTTCATGCAACAAAAGCAGTTTGGACATGCTTAGACTGACAGCTCTGAGGTCTGTTTCTTTAAAAATGACTACTGATTGAAAACAAGACATGTTTCTTTGTGCTAGTATAAAGTGGAGAGTAGCTCTCTTTTTTATTTGTTGAGATCACTAAGGCAAGCATCTCATTAGTCATAATTCAAGCCATTGTTATTACTTAAACCTGTACTCTTAGAAATAAAGGTACAGAAATGGTCACTGTTTTTTTTCACTGGTGCACTTTTCAGGTATTAATATGTACACTTTAAATACTAATACATACCTTTAAGATATCAATATGTAACCTTTAGGACCAAACACATACTGTAAATGTAGATTATTAAAAAAGTTAGTCAGTGGTTATTTTATCTAAATGACGTTCTTACCTTTGTAAAAGAAAAGAAATGGCACCAAAAGCTCCTTACTTGTCCCCAGGGAAACTCAAATTCAGGCATAATGAATATAATCTATTACACTAAAGTGGCTAAGGGTTTAAACAGTGCCCTTTAGCCTTCAATTGGTGTCTTTTACATTTTAATAAATAAAGTAAAATAAAGAGTAAAGTAAGTTGTGGATATAAAAGGTCAGCAGAAACTGCAGTACTATGAACCAGCTTTGATCATAACAGGAAATGAATGCGAATTTGAAAATGCTCCTTTTAATCACTTTGGACTGAATTCATATTTTCTCTTTTTAAATGATTAAATAATAATAGCTAAATTCTTATAATAAAATTGATTAGATTTTATTACCATCATTTTTAATATAATTTAAATGTAAGAAATGTCAAAAAACACTGTATTAAAACGTACAAATTAAATTTAATTAAATCTACAAGACCACCGAACCACTTTTTACGGTGTACCTTTTTGAAAAGATACCAGTCTATAGTGACAGCTTTTGCACATCTATTTCTGAGAGTGTAGGGTTTAAGGAAGGCTGAGTTAAGCTAGTAAGTATCTTCTCAATGGCGCATGTCCACCGAACCGTTTTTTCTTGAGCTATGAATTGTTTTTTTTTCTGTTGTTGTCAAACATCACATTTCTTAAAAACACGCAGCATTTTTCAAATTCTCCGACGATAGGAGAAGCTCTTATAGTTGAGTGTTTTTAAAATAATACTGGCCCTAAAATGAAACTGAGTAAAGTAAGTTGTGGATATAAAAGGTCAGCAGAAACTGCAGTACTGTGAGCTAGCCAGCTATGATCATAACAGGAAATGACTGTGAATTTGAAATGCTCCTTTCAATCACTTTGGATTGAATTAATATTTTCTCAATATAAGCTTAATTCTTACAATAAAATTGGTGTTTGTATTACAGTCATTTTTAATATAATTTCAATGCAAAAATGTCAAAAAAAACCCCCAGGAAATTAATTGTATTAAATAAAATGTACACATTAAATTTAATGAAATCTACAAGACTACAGAATGACTTTTTATGGTGTACCTTTTTGAAAAGATACCACTCTAGTGACAGCTTTTGTACATCTATTTCTAAGAGTGTAGGGTTCGAGGAAGGCGGATTTAAGTAAGTATCATCTCAATGGCGCATGTCTACCGAAGCGTTTTTTTCTTGGGCTAAGTATTGTTTTTCTGTTGATGTCAAACACCACATTTCTTAAAAAACAAACAGTAGGAGAATATTATTTTAAAATAATGCTGGCCCTTTCAACTGCAAAAAATGCCTTGGTGGACATGCACCCTAAAGGTTATCACACACTGAATCCAAAATTTTTGTCAATATTTTTCGCACATTCAAATCAAGCGGCAACCTCCCGCCAATAAGCCAATATAAGGAAGTAACTAAAACTAAAGGAAGTAACTAAAACTAAAGGAAGTAACTAAAACTGCAATTCATCGACTCGCCTTGGGGGGCTGGCTCCAGGAACTCCAGGTCATTTCTGACTGCAATGGGAAATTGGCCATTTTTACAGCTGATAAAAACATGCTTACAGCCTGGTACAAAAGATGGCTTTGGTACATATAGCCATGATTAACCTTCATGACAACTGTGAGGGGGGTAAATTTTTTTATAACTCATCCGTTTCGTTTTATTAAGTTATATTAAGTCTGCATAATTAAGGGCATGGCCACTTGAGTGACAGCTAGGGCTTGCTGTCTATTAAGGCTAATTAGCCGATGAACTCGGCATATACATCGCATTTTTGTATTGTTTAATGTTTCTTTACACAGTCAATTGCCTTTTGTGATTATTTCCTACAATTATCAGATGATATGGCATGCTGTGTGCACTTAATTGTGCTCACAAACCATTCACGTGGCCTCCATTTCCCTGGTGAGTGAAATTATAAACTTATATACCATCTCTATAAATGTATTTGTTTTATTTATCATTTATAATTTTCTTTAGACCTGTAATGCCCTCCAGAATCTGACAGATTGATTAGCTGTAGGCTCTAGAACAGTCATCTGAAGCGTTGTCATACAGTGTTATGCCTGGATTTCATCAATAGTCTTTCATTTACTAACACAGACTTTAATTGAAGTGTTTGGACGTATTTTGCGTTTTCCTCCCGTTGAAAAACGTCATAAGAACAATGCTTAGTAGCTCAATGTATTACAACAGTGTTTTTAAAAGTCTAAATACTTTATTGATATAGTGTACAACCAAGCACATGTAGTCAGAACACAAACGAGTCGCAGGTAATAGAGTATTTAGCGTTTCTCCCAAAGTAAAGTCTGTCTGCCAGGTCAAAGCAAAATACCAGCAGGTGTCTGTAGCTCCGCTCACTCTCCGCCTCTTTGCCCTTGTTTGGTATCCCGCCATGGGTGCGATGACACGTGAACAAAATGGCGACGGTTAGCCGCGCCTACTTGTAGCTTCATTTGTGCTCTTCAGAAACCTATGGGTGGCGTCACGGATACTACGTCCATATATTTTACAGTCTATGGTTCAAATATACATTCGACCCCACGTTGGGTGAATCGTATTGACACACTGCCTCCGGAACTTTCGCCTGTCATAAAAAGATTCAAACCAGGTTTGAATTTTTCCTGCTTTTCTCATCTAAAAAAGCGATTTGAGTGGTGTTTTGACAGTTCAGAGACACCGTACAAGGGAAAAGCTATACAGAATGCTGTAATTTAAGCTACAGATAACTTTGACAAACACAGTTCATAAAATAAAGGCCGAATGTGGCGACAGTTGAAAACCCCTATGCTGGATTCAGTGACTTGCGCATCTCTGCTCTGCTGCTGTTTGGTGTGTGTGTCCACACATTTGATGTACTTCTCATAGACATTATAATAGAAAGCATGGTCCGCTTTCGGTCCGTTGCTTTGACACGTCAACATGGCCGCCATCTACTATAATGTCTATAGGTACTGCCAGTCTCTGTTCAGGTTTTGTTTAAGTACGTGAATGTGTGAAGTATCACAAGCAAAGTATCAAAATTCCACCGATTTTCTGAAATAAACTCTCTTTCCTCTTTTTGCAGTATTGGATGAACTTGGAGCAGAGAGAAGAACAAAGTATCACTTCTTGAACTGATTCCGAAATGTTTTGCGTTTTTTTGTAATGGATTAATTAATACACATACGACATATGAATTCGAAAACAAAATACATACAAATATTTCTGACTTCAGTGTGCAAAGACCTTAAAACTACCACAACACTGGTAGCAAAAGGTACTACTAATATGTACATTTTAGATAGCAATACTTTGGAAAAGATGCTACCCCAGCTTTTCCACCTTCATTTCTATGAGTGTAATGACTTTTTAAAAGTCTTCATTAAGTGTTAAAGCCCTGAACTAAACCAACCAATAACAAGGAGAATCACAACAAACTTTGAAGCAAATGCAAATATAAGAATTGGACAAAAGGCCAAAGGTACACACGTGTGTGCTAAACAGCTTAAACAATCCCATGTAGCATTGCATACTCTATGTCATTACCAAATTAAAAACAATATTGCATAAGTATAGGCAGCTTACTCTGGCATCTCTAACTCAAGAAAACAATACATTTAAAAACGCTCAAATGCTTTGTTTTAGTTCAGAAAAGCTAGTGTTTTGTTTCAGTATAGGTGTGTAACTCGGCATTTTAACTTGTGAAAATGAAGTATTTAGTTCGCAAAATGCATTTACAGGATTCTTTTTACGCAGGTACATTCTGATGTGAAAAAAAGTTTATTTACCAATTTTCTATTATACATTTGTACTTAAATTATTCAGTAGTTGTTACATGTAAGTAGTTTATTACACTACTGCACTGGTAGGTCAAGCACAAATCTCTTCACAAAATCTCTACCTAAGCTCAATAAACAAACATCTATTGTGGTTAAAAACAATGCACCACTTGTGTTTCATAGAACTTGGATGACAAATACAGTCCTGAATAAGGTGAGATACCGGGTAAGCTTACTATATCAGAAAATCATTATACAATGCAAAAATCACATACTCATTTACAAACCGTGCATTGTGGTAAAAGTATTTTGAAGTATCATTTTTTTGTGCATAGAATGGATGCAAAAATAAGTCTTTATTAATTGACAGTGCATTTGTAATCATATATTGTTGGAAAAATAGATGCTGATGTTTCACTTTTACAAGCGTACACCTCATAACTAGCATGAAGTTTATTGTATTTTTCAATGAATTATTAATTAACTCAAAGTGCCTGCATAAACCTCTAAAGTACTGCTATTTTATATTTTTCCTGATGTTTTGCTGTTATGTATTATTATTAGTATGCACAAATTGTTTATCCTTGACATTTTTAACAGTGCCTGAAACATAAATTCATTCAACCTCCCTTTTACCCCTAAATCAGGCAGCATTTATCTATTGAACAGCATAATAAGATGTGACATTTTCTATGCAGAAAATTATTCTAATGCTTTAAGTGTAAAATTAAAATAAATAAATAAGCAGAGTGCCAGTTTAAATTTACACAGTAAAAAGACAGTAGCCTTTTTGTCAGGACTAGATCATGTGTTGAGTCTTCCTCTTCCAATGCTAGCTACTCTCACATGAACTATTCACATTTCACTTTAATTGTGCCAGTTAAGAGCTGTAAGATTGCCAGCTCCAGAAGTGCCCAGGTGTCCACACAAAACTACAGCTGTGTCCACCAGTTGAGTCCCAGTATCTATAATACTAATCGAATCATAAACTGAATTATACTTAAGTTAAAGTTGACTAAACAGTTTTTTTTTTTCCTGACACTGTTTTCACATTTGCTTGTACTTGAAGGTCATAAGTTCACTCAAACATGGCATTTTTGCCATCATTTATTCACCCTCATAATGCTCCAAGACCTGTAACAACATTTCTATCTGGAGCATGGAAATATAATTAAAATAGCAGCATAGATGACAGACTTTTTTATGAACTAATCAACATTTATGTGCAATTTGATTATATACAATTGAAGTCAGAATTATTAGCCACTGTTTGTTTTTTCCCCATTTTCTGTTTAACAGAGAGAAGATTTTTTCTAAATATAATAGTTATAATAACTCATTTCTAATAACTTATTTATTTATCTTTGCCACGATGACAGTAAATAATATTTGACTAGATATTTTTCAAGACACTTCTATACAGCTTAAAGTGACATTTAAAGGCTTAACTAGGTTAATTGGTTTAACTAGGCAGGTTAGGGTAATTAGGCAAGTTTTTGTATAACAATGGTTTGTTCTGAAGACCATCGAAAATAAATATATCTTAAAGGGGCTAATCATTTTGACCTTAAAATGGATTTAAAAAAATTAAAAACTGCTTTTATTCTAGCCAAAATAAAACAAATAAATATTTCTCCAGAAAAAAAAATATTATCAGACATACTGTGAAAATTTCCTTGCTCTGTTAAACATAATTTGGGAAATATAAAAAATAAATAAATAATAAAAATCAAAGGGGGGCTAATAATTCTGACTTCAACTGTATACATACCTGTCAACCCTCCCATTTTTACCAGGATTCTCCTGTATTTTACAATTCTATCCCACTATCATCCCGTAAAGGTATTTTCCCGCATTTCTCTCATATTTTCGGTCTTTCTCTGAAGGGTGGCAATAAACATTAAAGAGCTGATCCTCCCTATACACAACCCATATGATGTTCAAGTCTGGGGACTAGCATGGCCATTCTAGAGCATTGTATCGTGTCTGAGAGTGAATTCCATGTTAGATCTGGAACTGTGCTTTGGGTCACTGCCCTGCTGAAACACCCAACCCTGCTGTAACTTCAGCCTCTTGACTGATTCCTGAACATTGTTCCTCAGAATCTGCTGATACTGGGTGGAATCCATGCCACCTTTAACTCTGACAAAGTTTTTAGCACCTATGCTTGCCACACATCCGCACAGCATGATGGACCCTCCACTATATTTTACGGTAGGGAGCATGTTCTTCTCCTGGAATGCTGTGTTCTTTTTCCGCCATGCAAAGCGCCCATGGTAACTGTCCACAGTATATTTTTCCAAAATTATTCAGGTCCAGATGAGCCTTTGCATACCTCAAACGACTCTTCTTGTTGGCTAAATGCAGAAAAGTCTTCTTCTGGGTCACCCTTCCACTGAGCTGTTCTTGTTATTGATTCTTGTTCTTGTTCCTGGAGCTCTTTGGAGTTGGCCTGTGGTTTATCTCTGACCATTCTAACCATTCTTTGCCTTTGCCTTTCAGATATTTTACTTGGTCTAGCACATCTTTCCTTCACAAGAACTGTTCCTGTGGCCTTCTATTTTCTTACAATATTTCTGACTGTAGAGATAAATACTTTAAACCTTTGTGATAGCTTTTTGTATCCTTCTCCCATTCATGTTGATGAATTATCCTAGTCATCAGGAAGTTCTTTTGAGGTTCCCATGTTGCTACTTTCAGGTTCACAATAAGGAGAAGCACAACTAGCAATCAGCCATCTTAAATATCCTTTTTCATGATTAGTTTCACCTGTGTTGGGATTGTTAAGGTTCACTCAAATCAATTTTGTGTTGTAATCAATCAGCATTAGGTGACTACAGGTTTTGAAATCCACACAACAGAGAAGGTGCCCAAACTTTTGCACAGCCGATTTTTCAGTTTCAATTTAATTTTCACACATTTCAATACTGCTACATTACATATTTCTCTCTAAAAAAATGACATTATCTAGTTTTCTCTAGAAACTGAATGGCATTTCACTGTGATCTTCTCGTATAAAGAAAGAGCACATTATTATGCAGCCACAGAGGGGTGCCCAAATTTTTGCTCAGGAGCAAACTAGGTTACTCTAGGTGCATGAAGATAGCTTACTCCTTCTAGCTGGAATAAACCCTTCTACCTATTCCAGTTGAAAGGAATCTACTTAACTTGCTGAAACATTTTTAGATGACTGAATTATGATTATTTTGCATGTGCATTTCAGAGCAAATCACATGGTGTATATGTGTGAGAGAGTCAGTCACTGATGTGAACTGCTTGAGCATCAGAGAAGAACTCATTAATATTCATGACCCTTCCAAATATGGTCAAACAAACCAAATCATATTAGAGCCAATCTGGAAATAGGCCTATAAACTGGAAGTATTTTTGCATCTATCTAAGCCACACACTGTACATTTTATATTGCTATCAGAGAGCAATTTAATATTTGATGAATATAGCTGATGAATCTCTTTGTAATTCTAGATCTAGCACTGAACTGAACTGAACTGAATGTTTCAACTGAACATAATTACATCACTTTGACTTTGTTGCTTAACACTTTGTGTTCTGACAGGGTTTTGAGGCCTGAATGGAACACTAGCACTTATACAGTATATTACTTTTTATATTTGTTTATTCATTCATCCACCTTCATATCTCATGTTATTTGTTGCTTGAGTTCAGCTGTAATATGGTTACAAAGAAGATACATTATAATAATTAGCCAAATTGCAGGCAACTTTGAGATGTGTTATTATCATAGTTTCTCTGGTTTGTGTGTGTGTGTGTGTGTGTGTGTGTGTGTGTGTGTGTGTGTGTGTGTGTGTGCATGTGTGTGTGTTTTCTCTGTGTATGTTTTCTCTGTCTAGACCAGACAATCATGGCTGTGTAGTGATAACTCTGTTCCGGCTGATCCCGGACAGTCGGATGTTTAATAATCAGAGCTTTGACATGCTTACTTCCTGCTCACACATCGGGGTCTGTGTAACACTTCCAGGAGCGGTCCCAAGACAGCAGTGGAACATGCTGGAATGTGTGCACCCCGCCACCCCCAGCCTCGCTTGAGCTTGGCCCGAGGTTACGGTGGGACCCGTCAGGGCCCCGGGCCAGCACATCTGGAAGTGTGCTGCAGTCTGGGCCATTCATGATCACTGTCACCCCCTCCCATGTGCTCATCTCCGAAGCTCTAAAAATGATGAAATCCTTCTATTCCTTCATGTCGCTGTCAAAAGTATTTACGTCTTAACTGTGATCAACTGAATCAACTCATTTCTTTTGTCTTACCAGCACTAAATGTCATGTTTCTCTATTCAGAGCAGTGTTATGCAATGAAGCGAACCCCTTAGTCACTATGAGTTACTGTATTCTTGAAGATAGAACCATCCCTATTAGTTCATAGCAAGTTCACACTTCAACATTAACATCTTGATCATAGGATTAAAATGGAAAGCTTATACAAGGTACTGAATTTAAACACACAAAATATATTTAGTAATGTTCAACTTAATTTGTTTGTTTAAATTCAGCAACATAGGCTCATTCTGAAAACGTAGCCCTATATACACTTCTGGAGATCGCGAATTATGTAGCTAGAGGTCAACGACTGTATAAAATATGGACGACACAACAGCCCCTTTTCCCATTGAACGCTTTTAAGGCAAAATGCCTTGTGACGGGCACAAACTGTTGCAAAAGACTCCTGAAATTGGAGCCTGGGCATGCGCAGAAGGACTGCCTGCTGGAGCCAGAGGAGGAGCTGTGGAATCAAGCTTCCAATCGAACGCTTGTACATCAAATCAACCACGCCACCCGAACTACTCACTTGACGGTATCTGCACTACAACAAAGGCTTGCTAATATATATATAAGCACTAACATTGAAAACAGGTAATAATATACGATTTAAAAACTGTGTGATGTAAGCTGTTATAATTTAATAAAAGCAATACATGTTGGACTGCAGAAATAGACTATCTTTCATACACTCTAGCCTGAGTTTGACTAATATGAGCACAAAAAAATATATATTTCTCTTATAACAGGATTGTTGGTATTTGTCATCTTCACAGGGGAAGAAATAAAGCTTGTAAAATATGAACAATAATTTACAACACATACATTTTTAGAAAGGTTTTTATTTTTTAATTAGCAATCAACATGACCCAGAATATACAACAGAGGTAAAGTTGGTTTTATATTCGGATATTCAGACATTCTCCTTTTTTGCAAATTCTATATAGGGAAATCACATTAGCTTCAAATGACTATCAAAGTACAACATTTTTCAGAGTAAATTAGATAGTGTTAATGTTGTTTAGAAGTCATACTTGCATGCTAATTCCAATCGAATATTCAAAGTAACAATATAGAGACTGCTAAATGAACGAATGTGCGAATTTAAAACCAACTTTACCACTATAAATATACACACCATAGATGACGATTTACCATGCGGGAAAAATCGTGCGTTTAAAAATAACAACAGCAAGATTTCTAAATATCAACAGGATATTTCCACATCCCATCCCTGCACTATATAAAATCCTCGTCAATTTGTACAATAAACTTTGTAGGATTAATGCATCAACTGATGTCTATCAGCTGCTGCAACATTGCTTCTATATTGTTTATTATTTTTTGCCTCTGTTTTCATTTGGATTATTCGATGCCTCCATTATATCTGGTAAAGAGGAATTTACATTCATTTTAATGTTTATTAGGAGTTTTCAAATAAAAAGCTAATGGTAAATAATGTATATAAATGGTATATAACATTTGCAGCTCTATTTGTTATACAAGATTCGGTTTCTAGAACATTAATATTTTATAACAGCAAATTCAGTATATTAACTACTAACATAGCGAAACTGAAAATGCAGAGTCGTTTTTAAAATCAAGTTCAAACAACCTTACAGGAGATCAATGTGGAGATCAGCTAACATTAGTTTTGTCTTCCTAATTATTATTTCAGACCCATAAAGAGAATTACTGCTAGATAACGATCACCTGTATTTTCCCCGTCATGGCTAGGTTAGGCGTGTCTCAGCAAACTAATAAAGCCTGATAAAGCCCTGACCTTACCCAGTAAACAGTGATCCACCAGATCCTGTATGTCAGAAACTATAGTTTACTGCTGAACTCATTTTATCATGGTAAAATAACACAGAAATCGCAAAATAACACTTCAGTCTCCTGCCTAATCTCCGACGGTGAGCTTTGAAAAACTGTCAATCCCAACTGTCAATCATGATGACATGCCCAGCATTAAATTACCGGCTAAAAACAAACTGTTTACAAAAATGAAGATCTGCACCTATATCAGCATGATAACCAGTGCCTTAATTGACCAGAACCATCTTTCGGGACAATTTATTGCAAGTGTAATGAATTTTTTATTTTGGGCTCAGGTCTCCTTCATTAACACAGAGGAGGCGGGCTTTATGACTTGTACTGCAGCCAGCCCCCAGGGGGCGATCTAACGGCCGAGACCTTCACTCAAAAGCATGTGGCACACTTGCTAGAGGTACGTATGGCTGCATTTCGTATTTAAAACGAACGCTTTAGGTCCATCTGTGCCTTTGAAAATACTATTGGTTGGGTTTAGGGAAAGAGGAGGGTGGGTCAGTCGATCGGTCAGACAGTCAGTTGACAACGGCCTCTGGTGGATTTACGCAAGAACAGCAGACACGAATGGCACTAGCGAGAGAAATTTGAGATCTCAAAATGCGTACACAGCGGCCTCAGGTGGGTTTGCGAAAGCAAAAGCTGCAAAAAAACTTAGCTCTTGGGACATATTTGACGCTCTCCAGAAATGTATATAGGGGTAGGTTTTCAGAATGAGCCTGGGTTGAAATTTAGCCCATATTAATTGTTTACAGACACTTACCATTAAAGAATTTTTTAAATCTAATGAATATTTTTTATGAGTGTAGTGAATGTGATAGTTTATATCTTTAGGTATAGATTATGTATTCACAATTTAGCTTTATATTGTATTCATGGGTTTTTATTTTAGCAATAATAATAAATAATAAACTGCCATTTACCAAACAAAGGCAAATTGCAAGACTTTTTATTTATTAAAAATACAAAAAAACAACAACAAAACAAAACAGAAATTTAAACGGCATTTAGAACTGAATTAAGTTCCAAAATAATAATCTATAATTATAATTAATAATGAGTTATACCTCTGAATTGTATTGTGGGACGCTGATCTCGGCTTAGACAAGTTTTGATGTAAAAAAAAAAACTACTATTACTGAAATTACAGTACAAAAGCCGTTTTTTGAAAACAGTTTTTTTTTGTACATTACAGTACGAAAAACCAGTAAGATGTTTTTAACATGTGCTACTGATTTTTTCCCTTTTAACTAAACCTTGATTATCTGTTTGAATGTGTTACGCTATTTATCTCACTTTGCATTTGAAAATGATTGAATTTGATGAAACTACATTCTCCTCTCTCTTCATATTTTGAAGGTGTTGTATGTAATTTTTTGACTCTTCTAAAGTATAAAAATACCATAATATGTTTGCAGATATTTAAGAAACATGCTAAGTGAACATTCTTGTTTACCTGAAAAACAATGCAAAAGCCAGATATTCTGCTTTGAAAATGGGCGTTACATGCCGGAACGTCTGTCTATGTTTTAGTACTTTTAACTCGCCCAATGTCAGTTTAGCCAATTATATTTCAGCACCCCGGGTTGCCTTGGTGGAAAACAGCGTATTTGATTCATTCAGTCATGAAAACTCTCAAAGTATGCATTCATGACTGAAATGCAATCTCTGGTGGACAGTAGCAGACTCCGAAATGAGATGCAAATCCAGAGTTCCATATGAGGTGGTTATATTGCAACCATGTCTCATAACAACACGCTACATGATGAGATATGCAGCAATTTGGCTGTTTGCACCAGATGAAAGATGACAGTGATTTAAAGGGTCACGAAACACCAAAACACATTTTTTGAGCTGTCATTTATGTGTCCCACACTGCTAAAAACACTATTAGGACACATATATTTCACTAGAAAGTGAAAATTGGTTGTTTTTGCGTTATTTCGAGCAAATTCGTACTTTAGATTTGAAACAAATTTTTGAAGCTGCCTTCACGGCCATGAGATCTTAGCGTGTATTCCAGCGTGTAGACTGGACGTCTGTACCTGGAAGTACCTTGTGACGTCTCTGAATGTGCTGCATTCATTCATGAGTAAGACTTCAAACCAATCAGCGCGCTCTATTGTGTATGTGGTACAACTTCATTAATATGCATGATAGCTTCGAAGAGTGTTTTGCCTGAAACAGTGTTCAGACAGCAGAGAGATGACACATTGTGTTGCCAAAACAAGTGGGAAAAGAAGAATTGTTTGGAGATACGGGTCTTCAGTGTTGCTTTTATAATGTGCGGCAACAAAGGTTTTGTTTTCATTTTCCAGCTATGAGAGCGCAACTGGACTCACATGTGGATCAGTGCACGCGACACGTGGCAGAAATACATTTGTACGGAACATTTTTTTACTCGAGAGCTTTTCGCATCTGGAAATGGTGAAATCCAGATTTGCTGCTCGTACTTAGTTTACAGTACGTTAATATCACTACAATATTATGTGCTGAAAGATCTGCTGCAAATGCTGCTCTCTGCGTGTAAACATGTTAACACTGCAAGCAAACTATTACCGCCCGTCGTGTTGAATTTTCGCTGCATTTTGTGACAGGATAGTCTACACACACATGGCTTTCTGACCTACCGAGTGCATCTGAGTTGCCCAGAAATGCAGAGTTTTTTTCTCTTATACGACGTGCGGAGTCAAACATTCCACTGTCATTAAACATAGTCACTGTCTTTCTCCCCTGCGTCTGTGTGTTTGTTTTGCCTCGGTGAAAATCAGCACGTGCTCAAATGGAAACTCCCATTTTAATACAAATCCTTCCTCAGTCCCTCCCCCGACACTCCCACCTAAACAGAACTAGACACACCCACTTTCTTGACTTTTTCCAAACTAGAGGTGTGAAAACAGTCTGCTGAAACAGGGGGGTTTCATGGCCCTTTAAATATTAAACATTAGCACAGAATATGCACTCACTCGCAAAATGACTTAATTTGTGCCTGAACAATCCGAATCCGGCACCTCTGAAATCTAATCCGGCAATTTATTTTACCAATCCCCATCCTCACACGCACCCCCACCCTGGCTCAGTTCTCCGCTCTTCACTTTCTTCCATGACTCCCCAAGCCTCTTCACTTTCGTCCATGACTACGCATCTCTCTCTCCCCCCCACCGCTCTTCAGTTCTGTCCACGACAACTAGACCCCCCCTCCCTCTTCACTTTCGTCCACGACAACCCCCAACCACCCCCCTGTTCACTTCCCTCCTCTGGTATCATGGCAGATCCGTTCTCTGATCTGTTTTGGGACCTTGCAATTTACAAATTAAGCACTGGGTAAAGTTTATAATCTAAGATTACACTTTATTTTGATGGTCCATTTCAGTCTTAGTAGGCTGTCTGCTTAATATCTGTTGATACTGCTCCTTTAACTGACATTTAACTGACTATAAGAAGCCTAACCCCAACCTACTTATAATCTACCTACAGTCTACTTATAATTTAATGAGAAATAGTTGGCATGCAGTTGCAATGTAACTTAAATTCAACTAACGGACCATCAAAATAAGTGTGACCTAATTTAATCAACACATATTAAACCTATATAACATTATTAAATGTAGATGCTGAATCATTGATATGTGTTGGTTTGCATTATTTCACAGTTCTTAAGTTTAATTTCAGATGGTTTATTTTATTTTCAAGATCCAAGGTAAACTATCTACTGCTGCTTTCAGTAGTACGGCAATAAATGTCATGTAAAATGGCATTCAAGCTCACATTATTAACATTTCACACTGAATAAAGCAAATGAGATGTACCTGTGATCATTGATCACATTGATCAGATGAGGTGATCATTGTCAGTTTTCTGTTGTTTAGCTGCAAGAAATAGAGGCCGTTTCCAAAATATCAATTTGAGGTGTTGGTTAGAACAAAACCTCATTTGAATATCTAAAATATTCCTTCTATCGTGTGCCGTTGCTTTTATTAAATCAGCCTTTAGGCTCGACAGTCAGGCACACTCCTGTTAGTCATCAATCTGGCAACCTATGCTTAAATTTGTTTTGAACAAGGTGTGCAATACCTAGTTCAACCACTGGGTGACAAACTTACAAACTGCACCTTTAAATTGATTTAATATTTTAGAACAATTTAAAGCTGATTTTTAATGACATGGTTGTTCTTTTAAAACTTTCTATCTAAGTATCAGTACATTCACTTTCAATTTTGAATACTTTTTACACCCCTGGCAAAAAGTATACTCCTGTTCAGTACTCACTGCCATCTTTCTGATTTCATTACACATACAGCATAAGAGAAATAATACATAAAGCCAATGTGTCCTCTGTCTCTGGAATGGCAGGAAGCACACAGTCTTGTTGCTGTTTATTTATTCTATCACATATAAAGCACAGAACACAACAGGCTGTGAAGACACAAAACCCACCTGTGTTCATGAGTGTGTGTGGCCATGTGTGCGTGTGTGTACGCCAGTGTTGACTATCAGACGGGCCTCTGTAAACACACGAGAGGATGTGTTGGGCGCTGCTGCCTACATTATCCAAGATATTTAGTTTACAGAGGACTAATGTGTGTGTATGCATATAAAAATAAGACAGATGGATTCCTGCTGGCCAGTCCAAGTATGTGCATTAGGTTGACGTATGCTACATACATATTCAGTTATTAAATTGGTCTCAAAGTGCCATTATGATAAAAAAGGGTGTGTTTATATAGACAACCCTTGTTTATTTGTCTATACATCTGCGTCTGTAAATACATGTTGAAATAGTGAGGACACAATGCTTGTGTAAGACATTTGTTTATGAGTGATGTTTTGCGCAGGAAAAGCTCACCCACTATTCTTCTGAGGAGGATGAGAGATGCTAACCGTAAACAGTTTACAACTCTATCACTATCTCTGACGGTCCAGGATAAATACAGGAAAAGGAGTCACAGGGCATATCCTCCTGAGGACACATTCTTCTCTTTTTCTCTGTCTCCTTCTGCCAGTTTAAAGGGATCGTTCACCCAAATATCAGAACTTGCTCGCCCTCAAGTCGTTCCAAACCTGTATGAGTTTCTTCCTTCGATTTGAACACAACTGGCAATGTTTTTAAGAATTTTGGTAAGTACACAGTTGTTGGCTTCATTGCTACAGTCAGTTGATACCAGCATTCTGCAAAATGTCTTCTGTCAAGTTCAACACAAGAAAGAGCTCATAGTCTTGGAACTTTGAGTGTGTCAACAATGATTTTCATTTATGGGTGAACTATTCCTGAATGAAGCATCATGTTACGTGAAATAATGTCGCAATCTGACATCTTACCTTATAATACAATCTTAATTGTTACAATTCTAAGAGTTAATAAAACTTTGGGGTCTCTGAGAGCTAACAGAACATGATTGTTGATACAGGTTTTTCACCATGCCTGCCAACACTCACCAGTTTTTCCTGGGAGTCTCCCAGATTTCAGACCCATCTCCCGCCACCCTCCTGTTTTGTTATTTCTCTCTGAAAACTCCTATAATTTTACTCCACACCCGGTGCTAAAACCCCAGGTCACCAACTTTGGTATAGTATCCGATTGCAATGGCCACCCAAAACCCGCTCCAGTTAGGCCCAATGCCAATTCTACTCCTTAGCCCTACCCCTTTCACAGGAACGCACAAAACGAGGGGTAGGGGTGTCCAAATTCTCTTTAGCTTGAAGGCGTAGGGTTAAGGGGAGGGGGTGAATAGCCCTTCGAACGGATCACACTCGAAACCAAGGGGTAAGACATTTTCCCAGAATACACCAACCACAATGGCAGGATAGTTACACCCTGAAGGAAGGAGATCCACAAATTAGTTTTTTTTGTCATTATTACGAATTTTTACAACAAACAAACGAATGTTTTAATATATTCATAACTGCGTTCGTGTTTTACCGTCATGCTTTTAAAAAAAATGCTAAAATAAAAAACGCTAAATTTCACAATCTATAATCTATAATCATATTTACTGTATAACAGTCCCACAACATTCTGACACTCGGTGACACTCGAATACCCTGTCAGAAAAGTCTAGTGGCTGGGAATGACCTTTTTACAGTGTCTGGTATTATGTTAATGCTGTTTTTGGTGTTGTATTTGTGATGCAGAGTGCTCGGGTTGGAGTCTGACAAAGTCAGAAAGTCATGTACAACTTTAAAAGCTCAAAACCCCCTAAATCATTGCAGGATTGTTATCAATTTTAGGCAGTCATTAAAAAGGAAAAAGAAAAAAGAAGAGCATACACTTAACATCAGCCATTGCATACAACACAACTTCATAATAAATTAATATTTGGTTGGATTTACGTTGCCAGCGTCTAAGGACACTGTTATTTTAATGTCCAATAATGACATGAAATGACGTTGATACTTGGTTGATTTTAGGTTGTGTTAGAAAGTGACCAAAATCCAATGTTGAGCCAACATCTTAAACCAACGTCATATTGATGTCAATTACTGACATTTATTTGTCAGGTATGGCGGCCAAAATCCAACATCTGACAGACATCATATTGGTAACGTCCACACAACGTCAAACTTTAACATCATTAGATGTTGAAATTTGGTTGATTTTGGGTTGAACGTTGGACATTGACATTGGGTTCTGACGTCAACCCGATTTTGACTTCCAGTCAAAATGCCACATCCCAACGATGTTGGAGTACAACGTCAATTTGACATCATGTTGAGGTCCTGTGCCTGCTGGGTTTATTTAAAACAGCAATTCAGAACAATAGAAAATCAACCAATAACCTGAAATAAATTGTCATCTTTCTGTAATGCTAACATCAAACACAAGTCAAAAATGATAGGAAGATTCATCAATAAATAGCATTAAAACAGCCTTTAAATATTTTTAAATATACTTCATGGCTTAGCTCACAGGATGATGGTCACTGGTTTGAGTCCCAGCTGGACTAGCAAGCCTTTCAATTCTCCCCGTGTCTGCATGGATTTTCTCAGATGCTCCAGTTTTCCCCATAGTCCAAAGACATGCAGAATAGGTGAATTGGATGTACTAAGTTGGCAATAGTGTGTGAATGAAAGAGTGTGTGGGTGTTTCTCAGCACTGAGAGTCAGGCATTCACCGGTAAAGCATATGCCAGAATAATTGGTGAATCATTCTGCTGTGGTGGCCCCTGATAAAGCAGTGACTAAACCGAAGGAAAGTAAGTTAGTAAGGGTTGTATTGTCTAAAAACAGAAAGCAACATTGTGCTTTATTTGTTTAGTGAAATTAAATGTGGCCTTGGGAAAGACTGGACCTGAGGCAGTTCCTGCACTTTAGATGGGCTCAGTCGATAGCAAGCTGATAGAGAAACACCTGGACATCTATAAGTGAGCAGTGGGCCACATTCTGCCTGGATAACACTTGCTGAATCAAGAGCACTGTTTGCTGCTGAGCTCTTCCACGTTGCTATACATGCTGTCCCATACCGCCTCTGAGTTGGTGGAAGGGATGACTATTTCCACCATCTTCATTCACAAACTCTCTATAGTCTTCCTTGATGAAAGCTCCCAGATACAACACATTTCCTTTTCCTTCTAATCCAGAATATCCCCACACCTTGCTCACGTGCTCATTTTTGTCTTAATCACAACTGAAAATGCATGCAAGGTATGAGGTTAATGATAAAATCATGCCAGATACAATTTTTGAAAACAATGCATTATTTTTCAGTCATTTTATTTTAATTAGTTTTTTATGTTAAATGTAATGTAAATTATGTTGAGTTTAATAATTGTTTTATCTTTTGTCGTCGACTACTGTTTTCAGTGTCGACTAGTAGGAACTGTACTGTTTAGTGGACTAGTCAAATAGACCCACACATCCCTACTTAGCACCCAAACTCTGCAAACAGACTTCCTACATTTGCTTTAGGCACATTGTCAGTTTAAATATAGACTATAGACAAAGACTTCAATGAGAAGTCCCCCGACTGAGCTTTTCTCTCAATATTTGTTATCTAATAGACATTAGGGGCCCTTATATACACCTGACGCAATAAAGCGCAACATATGTTTGCCGTGATTTGTTGCTATTTTCAGACCAGTGCAACCCTAATTTTCAGGTTTTGCGCTACGTTGTTTAAATAGCAAATCCATTTGCTCCACTCTGTGGACTCATGGGTGTCTATAAAGGAGGTGTGTTAAGGCACATTGTTGGTGCGTTGCTATTTTGAGGAACTGAAATAGACTGCACCATTGACCAACTAAAAGCTGGTCTAAAGTCCAGCGCAGAGCGCGTTAGTTATGCTTCTATGTGGGTTCAAATGCTTACACGTTGCTTAATACACACAGGATGTACAGCAGTCCACAAATATCTTTACATTCATTCATTCATTTTCTTTTCGACTTAGTCCCTTTATTAATCTGGGGTCGCCACAGCGGAATGATCTGGCAACTTTTATGCAGCGGATGCCCTTCCAACTGCAACCAATCACTGGGAAACATCCATACATGTGTGAATGAGTCACACACATAACACACATACACTACGGACAATTTAGCTTACCCACTTCAACCATCCGCTTGTTAAGTGGTGACGTGTTGGTGACGTATGTAATACTGTTTCCGGGTCCAAGACATTCATTTGAATTGACAAAACATTCGTTTATGATCACTTTTTTGTCATATCACACATTAAGGTGAATTTTATATGAAGTCATGGTGTACACAACAATCTCTGGGCTTGCTGCATCACAAATACCAAAATTTTAACAATTTATAAAAAAATGAATCACTTTCTGCCCATCGGATATTAGGCATGGACATAGCGATCGTGATTTCCGAAAGTATTACAGCACTTTTTAAAACATTTATTATTACCATTTCATGAGTCTTCCCATACAGTTTGATAGAGCGCTTGGACCCGAAGCCGCTTCGCGTGACGCCACACTTAACAAGCGGATACCGCATGTCTTTGGACTTGTGGGGGAAACCGGAGCACCCTGGGGAAACCCATGTGAACACAGGGAGAACATACAAACTCCACACAGAAATAGCAACTGACCCAGCCGAGGCTCGAACCAGTGACCTTCTTGCTGTGAGGCAATCTTGCTACCCACTGCAACGCCTATATCTTTACATATAGAAAAAATTAAAGGAATAAAATGTTAAACAAATTATTATTTTCTACATAAATTTAAAAACCACTACCTCCATGTCTTCTTTATGTCGGGGGCTTTTTTCATACTTTTCGTAAAGCATATTTTTCCGTCCTTAAAATAGCAAAAGAGGATTTGAACACACCCTTAATCCTTTTGCACCATGTGCTTTAGACCGTGCACCTAGATCATTAAAATAGAGCCCTAGGTTCCTTTGGCTTGCATGGTTGGGTTCGTAGGCCTGCACTGACATTCGTATTGAACTGAAGTAGAACAACATTGAACTGATTCAATATGAAAAATTATATTGCTATATTTTAAGCTACTGCTCATTGCTGAACTGAACTTACTTCAGACTGTTTCAGATTGATAACAAATTCTGTTTTTTTATCTCCCCACAAAGAAATCTGATATATGGCAGTATATGCAAATCACATATATAGCAAACAAGTTCCTAATTGGATTTTACATATAAAAAATGTAATTTATGCCACATATTTTTCGAAATGTTGCAAAAATGGATACTTTTATATGATTTTTTCAATCCTTGGAATCACAAATAAATACATATATGTGCAAATATATTAGATTTCATTTTATATGCTTTATGTGTTCATATATGACCATTTGTTTATGTTCATTTAATAAATTCAATCTAGGCTAATTGTGAAAATGTACCCTCATACATATTTTTGGAGAGCATTTTATCTTTAAAATGAACGCTACAGAGCGGTATGATGCTACCTAGGCTTTTGTTTCTTTTTACACTACCAGCTGACTGCTTACCTCTGTGTAGACGGCTTATCTACAGTTACCAGTTTGCCCAGTATAGCTCGCCATGTACTTTGGTGGACTTGAGACGCAGAGAGGAGTTGATCGCGACAACGGGGTTTAAATCCTGTGAAAAAGGGTTCCAGAAAGCAGGTAAAAAAAAACAAAAGGAAAAAATTAAATAAGTAAATAACAGGGTGAGAATGTGGCAAGATTTGAAAATGTGGTTAAAATCAGGTGGATGCGAGGGATTTTCTTATTCTTGATTACTTTTTAAAACTGTCGATCGGCTCAATCAGTCTTTTGTGGTTTAGGGAAGGGGGATATCGGTTGGTCAGTCTGTCAGTCAGTCAGTTGACAGCGGCCTCTGGTGGATTTATGCAAGAACAGCATGTGCGAATGGCACTCGCGAGAGAAATTTGAGATCTGAAAAAGCATATGCAGTGACCTCTGGTGGATTGGCGAAAACAAAAACTGCAAAAAGAAATTACTTCCTAGGATATATCTACATAATTGTAATTCCAATCATTGGAAAACACACATGTAAGAGGCCATTTTTGCAATATAAAAATGTATGTTGCATGTATTACATATATTTTCTGTATGTGAAATCCAAATATGAAATTAAATGTCATATAAGTAATTTGCACATATTTTTATGTATAGGGTTTTGATACACTGTAAAACCCAATAGTCAACTTTATAAAATGAAATGTGTGTAATTAACTCCAAATTTACTGAAAGTTATTTCTACTCATTTGAAAAAAGTTTGGAACTCAGTGTTGAAGGTAGTAAGTTAATTAAATACCTCATTACTTCACCTTAAATGAAGTAAGTTCACAGTATTCATATAGATTCTTTTTTTTAATTTAAATGGTTTGTTGCAATTGGTTTCCTCAAACAGTTTAAGTAGCCTTAACTTATTGGGTTTTACAGTACTCAGTTGGTTTGAGATCTCTTCATTTATTGGGTTTTACTGTGCTCACATTGCTCTGTTTACTCAAATGGATTAAGTTCATAGTACTCATTAGGTTTTAAACTTAAATGGTTTCTTGCAATCAGTTTCCTCAAACAGTTTGAGTTACCTTAACTTTTTGGGTTTTACAGTGTAGGAGTCTTTACCATGGTTTTGACACAATCTGTAAAAAAATTAAGATAAAGAAGTAAGATTTGACTTCACATGCTTTAGATAGTCGGAGAAATACCACCATCCTTTAAGTAAATCCTATCCTTTTATACTTTGTCTAAAAGTAGAAAGTCAAATAGAGACAGAAAACACACAAAATCCGAATGAACTGACCTTCAATTTGCGTTTAATCAATGACCCAGGGTTAACTATTTCAAGTGTGAAAATGCCTTTTTATAGCTCTCCCACTGACACTTGAGATTGACAATAGAGCAGAAAAGCTGTCATCATTAGTGTTCTTTTCACACTTAAACATGTGAATGGTACATTTGTACTACAGATGTTTTTGGAAAGATCTGTTGGTGGTTTTAGGACCTGTTACAAATGATTTATAAATATTAGTTCAAGCATGATGTCATTATGGAAACCAAAAATAACCCAAATCTGCTGTAATAATAACCCAGGTCCAAACCTTTGGAGCAATTTTTTCATTTCCGTTTTATCCCCCTTTCTTTCACTTTTAGTAGACACTTTATACCACAAATACTTCAACCCATCAAATTTCAAATTGGACAATATATGCTTCATATATTCTGTAAAACAGTACATTCAAATCATATTATTGCTAGATTTATTTTCTAAGGTCTTGAGTCCAAAACCAACACAGGACATGGAAGAAAAAATCAGTTTGACACCAGTCGTATTACTGCCGCTGGTTCTGAAATTGTGAGTGCTTTTTCACCCGTGCTGACCTGCTCTCGTATCATATTTTTCTCCCTTAACTTATTGAAAACAGACAACCGCAGGTATTCGCAGGGTGCTATTATAAAGCAAAGTTGTATTAGTAATTTATGGATTAAATGAACTCCCTAAAATGGCCCTTATCTGACCCCCCCCCTACCAAAATGAGCTGGTAATCTCATTCGGTTTCCCTAAAGCCTCGGCCCTGCTCCAGGCGAAGAACAGTTTTATAGCATCTCCTGGAATCCTGAGACACTCTCCTTCCTTTTTTTTTGTCATTCTCAGCAGGCTAGCGGGGGAGTTTATTATTTAAAGAGTGTTCTCCTCCACATCAAGCATACACCAGCTTTCCTATCTGCCCTGTATCTGTTCCGCTTTGATATGAGAATGTAATTTTAGGAAATTGGGAGAGAAAAGGAAGCAGCGTGCTGCACTTTGTGAACCCCGAACTTCCTGTGCCGATGTTTTAGTGTTTGATTGGTATCTCCAGCTGCTAATGCTCAGTTCTTTTTTACACTGCTCACACAAAGAAGTGGCGCTGCTGTGTAACTGCAACCAGCAAAGCTTTTAGCATGTGTTCTTCTTTTTTTTTTGATGATTTTTATTTGATATGAAGAAACAAATTTAAACTAATTATTCAAACACTGATTGTAAAATAATGAGACATTTTTATTGCACTATTTTTGCATTTTAGCTAGTCATTTGCAGTAGCATATCTGTAGTTCACTGCTTCATAATGGATATATTACTAAAGACTAAATACTAAACAGTATTTTCTCAATAATTTCTATACTTGTATAGATACTTGTTCTTGTATACTTACTTGTTTGATCATTTGAAAGTGATGAAAGAAGGCTATCATCACACAGTCTTCTGATCACTGTACGTCTTCCTCCAGTGGTTTAGAAGAGTCAGAAATTAGTCAGAAATTCCTTGGGTTGCCCATTCTGGATCTTCTCAGGAATAAGCCAACAACTGTAATGTTTTGCTGCCTGGAGCGAACCTCCGAGTTGATCAATTTATAATAAGGGCTTAATTCTCTGACTGTATTTTCGTGCACTTCTACATGATGAGAGTGAGACGGCAATCATAATCTGCTGCAGCATAATGCTTACTAAAAAATGCTTACTAAAAATGTTCGAGTGCAAGCCAAAGATGCTTCCAGTAGATCAAATCGATCAGTCATTGATTTGCTCATATGTTGCATTGCTAAAAGAATCCTGTTAGATTCTGCCTCAGACTCGACACTTAATTTCAAAGTTGATACAGCCTGGTCAACCTTCCCTGTTGGCGTTTGAGCAAAGTTTATCCATCTTTGTCCCCTTTTCAGTTTAGGGCCGGGACACACCCAAGCCAACGCCAAACAAGCTTGTTGCAAAGTCCAACTTGTTGTTGCCTTGCGTTGGCTCATGTCTGGTTTTGTCTTAACCATAAAGATACGTGTGAACATACCAAATGGTAGGCAACTGATTAATTCAATAGTGTGGAGGCAATAGTTTGTTTTCTTGTTCTAAAAACAAAAACAGAACTTCCATCACACACATGCAAAGTGGAAACAAAGCAGCATGTAGTAGCATTATCACAGTAATTGTCACTCACCATAGTAGGATTCAAACTGCAAATGATAATCTAATAATTAATATCGTTTGCAAATATTTGAGAAATGTAGCGAAATAAGAGCCAGCCTCTTTGTGTTCCTTCTTGACTTGAATTGTTTACTTGCTACGCCAATTCACTACATCACACTTGTCAGAGCACTCTCTTAAGCTGACTGCCCGATGTCAATTCTACATGCTGAATCAGGCAAAAGAGCTCCGATGTTAACATATCTGTTTAGCGTCGATGTGAATATATCTGGTGAGAGGTGACATGTGGAACACACCAAACCAATTACACTAAAAAAAAGAATCACGATTAAGTTAATTAATAATTGTTTGTAACCTTTTGATTTAATTTTTAATTTGTCAGTTCCTATTTTAAATGTACAGTGGGAGAAATAAATGTTCAACATGTCATTTTTTCCCCCTACACTCTTAGAAATAAAGGTACGCGAGCTGTCACTGGGGTGGTACCTTTTCAAAAGGTACAAATTTGTACTTAAAGGGTCCATATTGTTACCTCAAAAGTATATATTAGTACATAAAAAATTAAAGAAGAACACTTTTGTTCCTTTTATGTACTAATATGTACCCTTGAGGTATTAATATGGACCTTTTAGGTACAAATTTGTACCTTTTGAAAAGGTACCACCCCAGTGACAGCTCGCGTACCTTTATTTCTGAGAATGTAGGAATAAAGGAGAAATATTTTTGGTAAAAACCCAAACATTACAAACATAAAAATAAAACATAACAAACAAATCTGAAAAATGAGTAACAATAGAATGACACAAGGAGAAAGTACCAAGCTACTGAACTGTATTTAATACTTTATATAAAAGGTTATTTTGGTGATGGCAGCTTAAAGACACCTATGGAGAATGAAGTCACATGCAACCCTCAGACTTGTGACTTCAACAAAGTGTAGAATTTGTATTTTCAATTGGATTTAAGTCAGATGATTGGCTGGGCCATTCTAATGAAGCAAGAGAAATTTGAGCTCATCAAAAAACGGACATAGTGGCCTCAGGTGGATTTGTAAAAACAACATGGCTCCAGTTACGTATTTCACTGTCCCCAGAAATGTAGACCTGGGTACATATCCATAATGAGCCTGGGTTGGAGATTTCACAACTCAGGCTCATTCTGAAAATGTACCTCTACCGATGTTTCAGGAGACAGCGAAATATATCCCGGCGGCAAGTTTTTTTGCAGTTTGTTGTTTTTGCAAATCCATGAGAGGCCACTGTGTTTGCTTTTTGAGATCTTAAATTTGCCTCACGAGTGCCATTCGCGCCTGCTGTTCTCGCGTAAACCCACCATAGGCCGCTGTCGACTGACTATTTGACAGACTTTTTGACTGACTGAGCAAACGATCGACTGACCCACCCTCCCCCTTCCCTAAACCCAACCAACATGTTTCAAAAGCAATCCAAAAAAAAGAAAAGCCCTCGTCTAGTTTTCTTACCACGTTTTCAGATTTTACCACATTCTCACCCTGCTATTTACTTGTTTGTTTTATTTTTGGATTCTGTTTTTGTCTTAGCTCATTTCCCTGTCGTTGTGGTCAACTCCTCTCTGCGTCTCAAGTCCGCTGACATACATGGTGCGCTAACGAGACAAACTGGTTGCAGCCGGAATGCAGTTCATAAGAGGTAAATGGTCAGCTGGTGAGCATGAAAAGGAATGGCGTCACACCGCCCCGTAGCGTTCGTTTAAAAAAATTAAATGCAGCCTTACGTACCTCTGGCTATGTAATTCGCGGTCTCCAGAAACGTCTGCAGGGCTACGTTTTCAAAATGAGCCTGTGTTGAGATTTCAGCTGCTGTCTGGGCTTTCTCTGCCTTTCTACACCTGCCTTACTTCATGTGTTCAATACTTTTTCCTTGTCATTTCATTTATTTGTAAAGTAATTAGTTTTTTTTTTTTGCATATATGGATTTCTTTGGTTGTTATCAACGTCTGGTAAACATTTCAATTCAACAGCACATTTGTGTGTCGTTTTCTGAGAAAAAATGGTGACATGTTGAATATTTATTTCCTCCACTGTATGTTGTCAGATTCCTTAGAATCAATCTAAATCTGTTAAAATCGAATATATGAATATGAATATTGTATAAATATATCTAGCTGTAGAAAAAGCCATATCCAATAAGTTAAAATCTATGAGATTGGTTGACTAAATATTCGGGGCGAAATTGACCCAGCTCGGTACTCCACACAATGGATTATTAAGCATTTTAAACACAATGGATTTATTGGGGATATTATTACATAAAAAATATTCTTATTTGTTTAATTTATGTTTAACTAAAAATCAATCACATAAAGTTCAGTTATTAGTTCAGTTTTTTAAAAGTATGTTATCTGAATGGGTGGAAATTTTATATGCAATCAGAATACATAAATCTTATAAAGAGGAGGATCACTAAAACATGAGTACTCCATTCAGTACTCACTAGCTCCCCCCTTAGCTTATTTATAAAAACAACTTTAAATTTTAACTTGTTTTGCAGAATAGGGCTTTCTATTAAACAAATATGAAGTTATTAAAGGATGAGACGCAAAAATTACATTTCTGTAGATTTGGATTAAGTCAAAGGTGAGTAAACAATGACATAATTTTCATTCTTGGGTTAACTATCCTTTTAAAATAAATCCTGTTCCCCCAACAATTCATAGTTTATAAATGATAAACAAGTCTAAACTAGGAAAAATTTATAATTGTGAGATAGCAAGATATACATAAGCTCTCATTATTCTGCATTCTTCATCCCAATAAGCTGAAACAAGTCCTACAGCTGTAATTTCACTGAAATAATAACACAGCTTTAATGCTCATTGTGAAACTTGCCTAGCAGTGTAATAATGGACTTGATTTTACTTTTTCATTGTGTACATCATCATGCGCCTTGGCCAGACACGATTTATAATCTTAACTTTGACCCTAACAAAGATGGTGTTTATTATCCAAACATTCAGCAGAGGAGTCTGTTTAGATCCTGTTCCTCAGCGACGTTTGTCTCCGTCTTCACCTCCACTGCTGCAAACACACATGTCCAAACTTCCCCCCGTGCTCCATCCAACACTAAAAAACAATAGCATGTCGCGCTGGACTCTTGCTCTTCCTCCATAGGGCTGGGGTTATGTTAGGAGGGTTGGGTTGCTAACACGTGTTGGGCTAATTTGCGGCTTGCTGACAGTTTAAAGGGACATTGAAAGTTGTGAGGTTTTTATCCTGTCACAGGATAATTAGAGTACATCCGCTTCGAATTTTGGTCGACCGACAGTTGTCCTCATTATTTAAGGTTTACAGATTTGATGCAGACGTCAAGCTGTTGAGAACCCATGAAATCACAGCGAAAGTTTTGGAATTTTTAGTCCATGTTTGAAAGATATGAGGCCAGCTACCATGTAATATCTATTTTCTTAAAGGTGAAAACATCTAATATAAAATGTATCTGTACGTTTTCAGGATAACAGTTTTATTTTCTGTATAGCAATCAGGACCAGAAATGTAATGCTTCCAATATTTGGCCTCTGGAATTGTTTCTAGCTGTTGTTTTTTCCATTCAGGATATTTTTTTATATAAAAATGTGTCTGTGTTGTCTCATATACTAATATAAAAAGAGAAGAAAATAATTTTTAGAAGAAAAATTACATGGATGTGTGCGTATGCCATCGTCCTCAGTTTTGTAGTTAACTTTTGCTGTTATCGTTATTTTGTGGATATCTATAGGTTAAACATCAGTATGCATACACATGATACCATTGTTTTTGCAATATTGAATTTTCATATTTTACACAGAGACAATATTGTTTTCAGAAAATCTTGTGTTGAGTTTTCAGGGCACCAAAATACAGTTAAAAAATACATAAATTCATGTAAATGAATGGCCAGAAAGTATAAATGTTTTCAGTTTTTTAGTTGAAAGTTATATTGGGTAAATGTTCCATAAGTATTAGCGTAAATTATTTGTAGACTATAATATTAGTGTTGTGGCTCACAAAATAAATTAACATACTAGAAAAAAATTGCTAAATATAAAAAGTATTTATAATCAGACCCTATATATATATATATATATATATATATATATATATATATATATATATATATATATATATATATATATATATATATATATAGCCTGTTTGGAACATTCTTTAAAAAAAAAAAGACTGCACCAGTGAGCTCAGCAACACCAAAAGACCCAGAAGACCAAGGAAAACAGTGGATTTCCAAAGAATTCTTTCCCTGGTGAAGAAAACACCCTTCACGACAGCTGACCAATCAAGAACACTCTCCAGGAGGTAGGTGCATGTGTATCAGAGTCAACAATCAAGAGAAGAGTGAATACAGAGGGTTCACCACAAGATGTAAACCATTGGTGAGTCTCAAAAAGAGGAAGGCCAGATTAGAGTACTAAAAAAGCCTTCACAGTACTGGAACAACATCCTATGGACAGACACACAGCATAATAACAGCCATACATGTAAAGCACAAACAATGTCCTTCAATTTGGTCACGTCCATTGGCCGACGAACTTGAATTAATCTCCATCACTGTAAGCTGCTTGCTTTTCTGTCTGTACCATTGCTCTGCTTGTTAGATGTTTGCTCCCACTTTCATTTGCAGTCTGAATCCCCTCCCATGTAATGTTAGGATTGTGAGGGTGCAGGTGAGACAAATTTTTTTCGAGAGACACTCAAATACATAACTTGCGCTGCGTATAAAATGTCTATAAGTCATGTAAAACAATTTTTTTGCAAACTGAAATCAATATAATTTTATTATATTGTTTGGAATTGGATGTTTTATGAGATTATTTACATTTTTGTGATTATTTTGCGTTTAAATTAATAATTTAAACTAATAAGTTTATAAGTAATTAATAAGGACTGCAAAAAAATGTTTTGTTTAATACATTTATTCATTCATTAAATTTCCTTTGGCTTAGTCCCTCATTTATCGGGAGTCGCCACTAGCCATGGGCCGGTATAAGTTTCTGACAGTATGATAACCTTGGATAAAAATATGATGGTTTCACGGTATCACAGTATTGCGACTACTGCTCTAAAATATATTCTTTTTAAATGTTTGGGTAAAAACCAACTTTTTTACCCATTGAATACAATATATTTCATTTAAGAAAACATTCATAATATTTCGAAACAGTAAACATGTCAGGCTAAATAACTTAAGTAAATTATTGACTTCTGCTGTCTTCATTAGTTTCAAAAATACAGGTTACTTTACATATACCCTAGGAACATTCATTCATTCAGTCATTCATTTTCTTTCTGGTTAAGTCTCTTTATTAATCAGGGGTCGCCACAGCGGAATGAACCGCCAACTTATCCAGCATAGGTTTTAAGCAGCGGATACCCTTTTAGCTTATTTAATTCATCTGTAGCGCATGTCTTTGGACTTGTGGGAAAACCAGAGCACCCGGAGGAAACTTACATAAACACGGCGAGAACATGCAAACTCGACACAGAAATGCCGGGGCTCAAATCAGTAACCTTGTTGCTGTGAGGCAGTCCTACTGCACCCAATGTGCCACAATGATGCCACCTTAGAAACAGTTTAACATATTTTTATTGCGGTTTTAATACCGTGACTATTCCAAACCGCGGTAAACCTTAAAACCGGTTATCATCCCATGCCTAGTCGCCACCGCCAAATGAACGACCAATAATACATTTATGTATCAGGTAATTTATTTTTGTATAGCATCATTAGATAATGCATCGTCAGAAAACAAATGACTTGTCAAGCCTTGTTTTCAAGTTCATTGTGACTAGATTTTATTCATATTCATGAAGTTTGAGAAAGAAAAAGAATAAATATGAGATAAGACAAACAAAATAATATTTTAAGAAATGATTTGCTTTCATCAAAAAAAATTCATATGTGAAGAAATTCTCATGTCTGCAGCAGGTTTGATGCATTATTGTTTTCCATAAAAGAATCATAGGATTTCTAGGAACATGTGTTGGTCTCTCTAGAGAGTTTCTTAAAATCATAGTGCATTTAACAATTCAAATTCACTTTCATGCCTGAAATATGAAAGCAATTTTTCCCCCCTTTCCCTATCAGAGCTGGATATTGGCCAAACCATGCTACTGTTTTTGAGATCAGATCCATATGGCGGCATATCACATAGCTCAGTATTTTCTCAGGTCAGGTTTCACAAGGAACAATCTTAGCATCCACAGTCAGCCAATATCTTTTCATTTACTTGAATATATCTGACGTCTGTCGGGAGAAGAGATAGGACCTTTCAGTAAGAAGTCAAAGGCGCACATTTATCACTATCTGAGGTAATTCACTCCAGATGTGAGACTCTTGTTTGTTTAAGCATGAATATGATGAGTATTTCATGAAAATTCAGGAGTACATAATCATATTACAATTTAGTGATTACAAATCAAATGCAATGCTTAGATAAAAAACGTATTCACTGTATTTTGTGTACATAGCCAGCTCTACTTATTATTTTCCTCTTACATTTCCTACTTTTTAGTGTTCTCTATACTGTAAGAATACTGTACTGTTACATCAAATACAATTGACAGATTATTTTTAAAATTATACGTTTCACGAGTTCACACTTGCAATAGTTTCAGAATAAAGCATATTTGGTGTGCTGTCCGGAGAGAGGGCTCTGAGCTCGGGGAAGTCCAAACTCGAGTTATTCCTCTTATCAGGAAACAGAGAGGAATAGGGATTCGAGCGAAGTATCTAGCCCAGCCCCAGAACGCTCCCCCCGGGATTGTAATGCTTAAGAGGTGAGGTGACGGGGTGGTGGAGGGATGCTAAAGTCGTAAGATGCTGCAAGTAAGACAGCTTTGGTATATATATATATAGGGGTCTGGTCAAGAACTGATTGGATAATAGAATAATTGTCAATGACGTATTTGATACTGAAACTTCTGCGCGTGCTCCTCCCGAAATTTGTTTATAAAACATCACTTAATTCCCCCACCAAAAATCCGCTTCAAATTTAAGAAATAGTATGTTTTATAGCTGACCAGTGGTTTTATTCACAAAGATCATAAGGTTAAAAGTAGTTTATAACTCTACGATTTAGGAGTAAATCTTAACATTAATGTTAAATTAGTCCTAAATTTAGTTCAAAGAGTATTTCACAAGGTGTTTAGCGTTAAAACTAGCCTTTAAATCTGTGAACCTATAAACACACCCTCCAAGTACATTTTTTATTTACTATGGACAGTACAATGTATTGCCATAAGAGTCTACATCACAACGATTATATTATACATGACAGTTTGTTCATTTTTTAGGTTGCTGAAACAATCATTTGCTCCTTTCTTTTTCCAGCTTCTCCTTTGTTTTTTCGTGCTTCGCTCTCGCGCTTGTCCGTTTCTGAAAGGACACTTTAATAATCGTGTGCGTGTTATTATCATCAGCTCAAGAAATTCGTTATTTCAAATGTAGATGGGCGGCAAAACCGATCACACTTTAGACGGCCTTGTAAACAACTACGGAGCACATGGTAGTTCTGCTCTTCTTCATGGCTTTGTCACTGTTTATCAAGACGACGACACGGTTTGTTTAATCTCGGGTTGACCATAGCTTGTTTTTATATGTATATATAATTACAATATAATGTCTTGGCAGTGTATTTAAAAACGGCGCTTCCTTTGTTTTCATTCTCCTGGCTTGTTACATGAGTAAATGAAATATCTCTGTAAACCAATAGCGTTTAGTTGCGCATCTTGCTCTGCTTTTTGGTACCCTTTTGTTGTGCAAGGTGCCCTTCTGAAAGGGTACTTAAAAAGTGGTATGGTACGGTTTGCTTTTAGGTATCATTTGACAGTGGAAACGGTCATAAAAGTATACCAAACCAAACCGTACCACTCAGTGGAAACATCCAAAAAGTTTTCTCGGAGCTTCATTTGATTACAGTTAAACCAATGAAGTCACATTGAATAATCTGACAGTGTTTTTGGTTCATTTTGAGGACTTTGAACATCTAAAAAGCATTGACTATGGATATGAGAGAGCTCTAGGATTACATCTAAAATATCTTAATTTTTCTTCTGAAGAAAAATATGAAGGTTTCAGGGGATTGGACATGCGAATGAATAATTGATGACAGAATTTAAATTTTTCTGTAAACTAATCCTTTAGTGGTCCATGGTGTTGCTAATAACAAGCATTTAGATGTAAAAGGTTCAATTCAGAACAATTCCTTAAGAAACCTTTACAGTTTTCTCCATGACATATAATGTATTGATAAATACAAGACTAATTGTGTTGTCCACTAAGACTAATTGTACAGCACCAAATAAATACCTCAACACTTTGCAAAAATGTAGGCTGAGCCCTGCATTTCTCTCTAAGAAAAGCTGCAGATTTCTCTAAATTTTATGTTCTAGGAATTTAAACAAAATCAAGTACTCCTTTAGTTTAAGTACCAGTTTTCACTATCAACAAGTGGCTTATTACCTGCATATTATTAAGATATTGCAAAAGTCCCTTTAAAGCAAGCCATTTCACTTGACGGCCATCTTTGAAATGCCTCTCGGGCAGTATGCTCAGGCATTCTGTTTGAATCAACACAATCTCACGGAAATTCGTAACTTTTTAATTTAGTTGTTAGATCTAATTCGCACAATTTAGTACGATTTGCTTATCCCCCAATGACGGTTGGGTTTAGGGGTGGGGTTAGGTGCCATGTCTCCTTTTTAAAATCGTACAATTTCGTACGACTGAACTCGTACGAATTCGCCACTAAACTGACAAAACGTAAAATACTTACTTTTTCTCGTGAGATCAGGCTGGTTTGACAAGGGAAACATCACATTTTCCAAAACTGTTTGGCAAGCTTATGATTAAACTTCATATCTGAAATCACCAATACAATTAAACAACAACTGTCTTTTAAGTTTCAGTTCTAAATGAAGTTTGAATAAACACACACTCCAAGTACAATTTTTATTTACGATGGGCAGTACAACATATTGCCATAGGAGTCTACATCACAACACGCAAACGTGATATTGCTGGTGGTAAATGAACACCCTGATCTGATGTGGAAGAAATAGGTGAATACCGTTTTTACAGTTTTTAGGCTCACAAAAGTGTTCTTGGAGCTTCATATGATTACAGTTAAAGCACTGAAGTCACATGGATTGTTTTGAACATCTAAAAATCATTGACTGTGGATGAGAGAGCTCTTGGATTACATCTAAAATATCTTAATTTTTCTTTGGAAGTAGAATGGTTTCAGGGGATTGGAAAAGACATGAGAATGAGTAATTAATGACAGAATTTTCATTTTTGGATGAACTAATTCATTAATGGCCACTGGTGTTGATAATAACAAGCATTTAGATGTAAAAAGTGCAATTCAGAACAATTCCTTAAGAAACCTTTACAGTTTTCTTCCATGACATATCATCATTGACACCTTTAGCTTTCAAAATAGAGGGTAAAATCTCTGCTTTGGCAATAAATAAAACTAAAAAGCACAATCTGTTGCCTACAGCCAAGCATTTTTCTGTTTTAGCAGCGGCCTGTGCAACAGGTCAGAGATTCCCTTAAATTAAAGGTAATTGTTCTTTATGTGTCAGGTCTGTGAAGATCTTTTACTTGACAAGTGGCAGCTGTGTGCACAATATAAACATGCTAACGGGTAAATGTGTTTTAGGCAACATTTGAAACCAATTACAGCAGAAAAGCATCATTACTGCCTAATATCCCTTAATGGTGTAGGAACCAACAGAAACAAATAATTATATGGCAGTGTAACAGCTATATGGAAGTGTGGGAAAGATCACACTTTGATGATTATTATTATTAATAATAACCCACGGTAAATTCTAATTATTATAATAGTGTTACAATAGCATAGTTAGTATGATGCAAATCTTAAAGTAACAAACTTTCCCTGTTTGAGTGGAATCTCTGGACCTCAGTGGACCATCAAGTGAAGTTGATTTATGAAACAGGTGAAAGAGAGAAACACGATGAAATCTGAGCAACACTGACACATCAGCAGCTTCAGTGCTGCTCCAGTGAGAAGCTATCATTAAGACAGTTAATGATAGAGTGAAATGCTAAAGAGTCAATGAGCTTTGACAGGCGAAGAGTGCAGAGTTTACTCTCACATGAGAAATCAAAGCAGCGGCCTATATAGCGGCCTATACTTGAGCTCTTTCTTAATAAACCAGGAATATTAAAACCAATATACAGGTAGAGGAATTCCTTCCAAGAACAAAGTATATATAAGTATTCACCTACTTATATCAAGGATACATATTAAAGACATAAACCTTTCTTTTTTAACATAAAAATCTCAATACTGATAAAACATTCTACAGCATTTTTGGTTTTATATGATTTTTATTAAAATTATTTGTTATAATTTGTGTGCTCACAGCAAAAGATCTGCAGCTTGCGTTTAGGCTTCACTTCTTGTAACCTCAATACAAGTAGCTTTAGAAAGGCCTTGTGCGTTTGATTATCTTTTAAATGGGTTTTGTATATTGCATTAGTCTTGAAACAATTTTCAAAGATTGTGTCTAAACAAAACCTAGACTCGTTGTAGTAAACAATCGTTTGCACAGGACTGTGTTCATCTTGAGGATGAGTTTCTGAGTGACATCTTCTTAAACAGTTATGCATGTAAGCTTAGATAACAAAACATTTTTCAGGTCATTCTTTATTTAATTTATTTTTTATAAATGGGTCATTTCTTATATGCAGTACTTTAGTATGCAACTTTCAAAAATGCACGGAAAGGTTGGTTGTGGGATTTATTTAGCAGGTTTTCAGGAATATGTTCTGCTCAATATCACACACTTATAGCTTAATTCTAACTTGATGGCTTAAGTTACATTAAGAGTAGGAACAGGATGATTGAATGCATGGAAATAAACATCGTGAAACTCATCAAATCCATTGTTAATGCTAAAACGCTGCGCTGCTGTTTTTCCAATTAGAATGATGTCAGTTACTGGAGGATGATGTCATTAAGGACGTTTTTTGTTAATTAAAGGGATTTTGCAAACATCTACCAGAATGGAAAGTGGAAGAGAATTGGATCATACTATAAACTGATTCCTGATTAAAACCATATTCATGAGAAAATAGGTTTAGTTTTAAACCTTCAACCTTCAATGTTAATTAAATTCAGTTTAATAAAATAAATTATAATATTTTGAGTTATTTTATATTCTAGCAAACCCAGGATATGACTCTTGTCATCATCCTCTTGTATTTAGTATCATGAACATTTATATCATGTGTTTGCTAAATGAGGGTAACAAATATCTACATCTAAGGCAGAAATAAAGAAAAAGGAAAATGCTTTTTTTATTTAAGTATTTGGCAGATGCTTTTATCTGAAGTAAATTCATACACGGGCGACTCAGGGGTGCAGTAGATAGTGCTGTCGCCTCACAGCAAGAAGGTCGCTGGTTCGCGCCTTGGCTGGATCAGTTGGTGTTTCTGTGTGGAGTTTGCATGTTCTCCCTGCATTCGCGTGGGTTTCCTCAGGGTGCTCCGGTTTCCCCCATAGTCCAAAGACATGCAGTAAGGTGAATTGGGTAGGCTAAATTGTCCGTAGTGAATGAGTGTGTATGGGTGTTTCCCAGAGATGGGTTGTGGCTGTAAGGGCATCCGCTGTGTAAAACATGTGCTGGATAAGTTGGCGGTTCATTCCGCTGTGATGACCCCGGATTAATAAAGGGACTAAGCCGAAAAGAAAATGAATGAATGATGAATGAAATTCATACATCTCAAAGGTCTACATTTTTATCTGTTAATGTCTATGTTATTTTAGAAGATTATACAGTGTTTATGTATGGAATTATACTGAATGTTAGCTTGCTTATTTGTTTACTTTTGTGATCTGTTTATGTCCTATGCCATATTAAGAAATTAGCTTGGCTGTTCTTGTAATGATGGAAATTCTGACCATAGTTGGCTAGCAATGTTTTTGGGAAATGCCCCATTGATTTGTTTGTTCAGCAAAACTTTCTCTGCAAATTGGATTTACACACTGTTTCCTTTATTGACCTTTATAATCCAACACAGGCTCATTGGAAATACGGGCTTCAGCCTACATTTGACTACAGTTTCTTGGTAAAATGAATTCTACGGGATAGTAATACAAATAATATCAACAACTTTTATTTATTTTCACATTAATAGTTATTGATGAATAAAATGTTTTCTTGCACAGCACCAAATAAATACTTTAAAACAACTTAAGGTTGCCTATGATTTGTAAACAAATATGTAGAAAACACTTCACTGGTGCATTTCCCAAAAACATTGTCGCAAGTTGTGTCGTTACAAACATAGTTCATTGATTTGTCGTTTCTACACCTCTAGAGCTGTAGTTAGAAACATAGTTCCTGGCTGTGTTCTATTTCCACTTGGAATGATTAAAAATAAAAAAGCATTAAAATCATCACTCTTAGGTGAAATTTGCTTTCAAAGTATTTTTACAGTTCAGTTTTAGCGATCTTCATGTTTACAATTGTGCTTGGATGAAGTGTAAAAAAGTGGTTCCTAGCATGCAAGCCAATCAAATGACATATCACTAGAAAGCCCAGGATCACCTCTGCACAATACAACAGGACTCGACAGAGTAGCTAAAACAATTCAAAGAAAATTCATGAAAACACAAGCTCCACTACAGTGGACACAAGTCAATAGGCGGGGTCTCAAGAGGATATAGCTCTCAGGAGAAAGTGAAACCACTCGCTCTTTTAGGCGACCTCATAAACGACAACAGTATACATGGCAGATTCTGTTCTTCTTCTTGGCTTTGTTGCTGTTCATCAAGATGACGACAAGGTTTGTTTGCATTCAGGTCGACCATGGCTTGTTTATATATATATATATATATATATATATATTTTAACGGTGTAATGTCTAGACTGTGTATTTAAAAATGGAGCTTCTTTGATTTCATTCTCCTGGCTTGTGCACTCGCTAGTGACATTTCTCTGTAAACCAATTGCTTTCAGCTGCGTGTCTAGCTCCGCCTTTTGGTACCATTTTGTTGTGCTAGGTACCCTTTGGAAAGGGTACCCAAAAAGTTGTACAGTGTGGTTCGCTTTTTGTTAACTTTTGACAGTAAAAAAGGACCAAAAAAACATATTTCAGATTCACAAAGATGTAGACAGTGCCCTCTAGTGGATTTGTTCTGAAACATACAGCGAAACATACCCAGTGCAACGTATTTCACATTTTGCAGAAAATGTAGGCTGAGCCTTGCATTTCCAATGGGCCTGGAAGTACTGCTTTAGTTTAAGTACCAGTTTTCACAATTAACTAGTGGCTTATTACCTGCCCATTATTGAGATAGAACCGCGTCATAGCTCATTACCATAAAGTTGCACTTAATTTCAACTCACACCAGTGAAGATGCGCCTTGCCACTTATTGCTGCCAGCTCTCATTGAAAATTAATGACTTTCCGGCTACTTTGATGCTCTCGCTGCTTTCGGTGTGAACGTACAGTTAGACTTGTAACAACTTACGTTTTTTTTCTGTCAATTTTTTCATGGGCAAAATGCAATAGTGATATTATATAAAAAAACCAACAACATCAGTCTGTACAATATTAGAACAGCGCATCAGCTCTGACATCATAATAGAAATTATAATAGAAATAAACCAGTAAATTTAAACAGTAAAAACACAACACATCAGCTTTTTTTATCTGTTTTTCTCATCTGTGTGAAGATGTTATGCAAACTTCAGAAATCCATACGCTGCCGTTCTGCTTTCTGACCTCATCATCATATAGATGATGCAAAGAGCTTATCATGATAATTATTTTGTTCTACGTTTTTTTTCATGCTGATCTACCCATAATGCCTCTGCTCTACAGAGAGTGTGTGTGTTAATACTCAGATAGTATTTTTCAAAATGATGGCGTTAGTACAAAAGCCCAGGGCATGTGATGCTCGACCCTCATACTCTCACTTAAAGCTCCATTAGTGGCTGCTCACTGAGCCAACACAACAGGAGCTGTAGTGTTTGACCCATTTAGCGTGCGAGTTGGAGATGTTAGAGGCTTTACTGTGTGAATCATAAGAAGGCAGTGCGAATCTTCCATCTGATGAAGGCTATCCATTAGCTCAGTGGAACAAAAACTAGGAGGATTGGACAATATGTGTACATTATGTGTGAGATTGGGCATTCTGTCATAAAGCAGCATCTGAAGTGGATTATCTCCACAGTGAGTTCATTGGGGACGCCCGTAAGCCCACAGCTCTCCCAGCAACACTCCATTCACAATGTGTGTCGTACACTGTAAATTCACTGAGTACATTTACATAGGCTCCAGTAACCTAATTATTTACCTTTTTCTAAATAAGACAATATTATGATTAGGGGATTTTCGTAAGTTGTTTTTAGAATATCTTGTTTAAGGATGCACCAAATTATCAGCCCAAAATGTCTTCATATATAAATATATGAGCCAAAAAAGGTTATGCTTAGCTGCACTTTCCAGCAGTTTTCAGTGTGCTGGCTTCATTTCCTTTAAGTCATAGTCAGTCGTGAGGCGACTTTTTACAAAGGACTAGGAAACCAATTCCTTGGCTTAAGCCATGCAAAGGCAGTTTGTTGTTGTGGCGACCAAAGTGGAGTTCACCATTGACTTGGTAGCTCAGTATTCCACTTTGTGCATATTCTGCTCATTTAGGCCCTGTTTACACTAATACCTTTTAGTCTTAAACCTTAACTAGTCTTAGTTTTGCTATGGTTACACCTTTTCTCAATAATAAGTGCACAAAGTTCAGTCTTGCATCCTTTCCTTAAGTGTAGACTTCACAAGTTTGACATAAAAAAACAACCTCCCAAGGACATGTCGGGCAGGCCGGTTCTGCTTGAAACGTTAGGCTGGGCCATGCGACATTCCAGGTAGGCCATAAAAGTTTATATATAAATATATATATATATATATATATATATATATATATATATATATATATATATATATATATATATATATATATATATATATATATATATATATATATATATGTATTTATAATTTTAAATGTTCTCTGTCATTTTAATCAAAGCAAACTAACTTTTATTTCACTATTATTTGTACTGCAGACTATATTTATGTCAGTTTTTGCTTGCTTGGGTATGTGTGTTGCCAAAATTAGCGAGAAAACTGCATTTTAGCCAGGAAAGTTGCTCTCCATCTATGGGTGATTCTGTAGTTGCAGGTACATTTAGTGACCAAGGCCATCCTTTTTTAGCTTTAAAAATTTTTTACATGTTTGATTATTTATAAAATGTGTTCATCATTTTCATAGATCACAAGATGTTACATGCCATAACAATACAATATTCTGTGTAAAAATTAACAAAAATCAGGATTTCTTAATGTCCAAATTAGTCGGTATTTTTCCATATTTAATTTTTGGTAATTTTTGGAATTTAGTAATGTCATGTTTCATGTATCATTGTGCAATCAAAATATTTTATTTTGCTTATATATATATATATATATATATATATATATATATATATATATATATATATATATATATATAACAGCAAAATAAAATATTTTGACAAACAATATAAAAAAAAAAAATATTTCTCTAAAAGTAAAACATTTAATCATTTATGTTTGGCAAAAGCTGAATTATAAAAATTAAATATGCTTTCAATAAGATCCTGGAAATAATTGCTGTTTTTAAAGAGTTTTTTTCCTTAACTTTCTGAAATGTCAAATATACAATAGAATGTATACCAAGCATATATATTGCTTTTTAATGCATATAGTAATGTTTATAGTAACTGTAACTAGTGTTGTCACGATGATGGAATTTCCAACTTCGAGATGACACCTTGAAAAATATCAACATTCAATACTCTTAGCTGGTCAGGCTGGAAAATGACCAGCTAAAACCAGCTTGATCAGCCTAGCCAGGCTGGAAGCCCAGTCAAGACCAGCTATGTCCAGCTTAAACCAGGCTGGTTAAGTTGGTTTTAGCTGGTCATTTTCCAGCCTGACCAGCTAAGACCAGGCTGGAAATGGCCAAAACCCCTCTAAAACCAGGCTGGTCAACCAGCTAAAACCAGCCAACCAGCCTAGGCTGGTTTAAGCTGGATTTTTCAGCAGGGATGTTCTGCCTTTATGCTTTGTTTTCTTTGTTTGCTCATTACTACACCCATACACAGCGCTAAAGTCCAGCATCTTCAGATTGGCTTTAGTCTTGAGATTTGTCCTGGCAGCACTGTACAAATGTGGCAAGCTACTGATGCACGCTCAGGGTCTATATGGGATACCTAGTGTACATATCTATAGTCAAACTCTAGTGTGGGCAAGGGTTCACTCCATGACACTTGGCCACGTCCCTCTTCATGATCACACCTCAAGCGCCCACGATGACGGACCCTGCTCCTCCCTCAATGGCACTGCAAATGTTCCCCAATGGCAAGGGCATGCTGAAAGCTATTCGCTCTATTCCTCTTTCCTCCTGAATTCGGTCCTGTCACATCCCCGGCTCGTTCCTGCTGCTCCAATCACCATTCTCCCTCACCATCTTTTCCCTCAGCTCCAATCATCACTCTTAAGCTGCGGTCACACTTGATTTTTCTCCCCTTAGACTTCCAATCATAAGCACGCGAATGCATCAGACCGGAAACGCAGGGTCATGCGTTAAGTTTCGAAGGTTGTGGTGATGCAAAGTTCAAGCTTGGTGAACTCTGACCTGTGAAATCGCATCACTTGACTGCGCGAGATCAACCGAGGATCAAAACCTCTCTGGACAGGAATGTAAAATAAGGACCAATCGCTTGCATTTTTTTTAATGTCTAATTATCTTGTTAAATCCCACCCTTTTTCGCAGCGCCATACGACAGAATTTCTCAAACTCAAACTCTAGTGTGACCGCAACTTCATTCTCCAGCCACCTCACACCACACCCGTGCACAATCACCTGAATACTAATTACATACACCTGCACCAGCAATCACGTTTCTCCTAACTTGTGGATGCACATGCTGTGATTAAGGGAAGTGACTTTATACTCTGATGGTTGAATGAAGATACTTGTTTACATTGTGAACTGGTTACAAGACTGCTCTCCATCGATGAATATCACTTACCTGTTTCTCCTGTTGAACAATCCACATTGTTTCGAATAAATTGACGAAAAGACAACCATCCTTGTCTTCGTTATGTAACCGTGACGGGTACCAATGTAGCAAGGTTAAAACTCCTAGTTCAAGGGAAGGAGTCAGGAAACTGAAAACATTTTAAATAACTAATAAGAAATAAACATAAAATAAACATATGAATGATTGCTGCCTAAAAAGAAATCAAAATCGAACATGCTGCCTAAACAATAACCAAACTCCTCCTTTTATCCTTTCAGAGCTCCTCTCTGTGGTACTCGAGATGATGCACCACTAGCCTCAGTCCGTTCCCACGAATCTCAGCCATGTGCTTTCAAAAAAACGAAAGTGTTATTTTCCATTACTGCTATATGTAACAGAACTAACCACCTCTCATAATGAGTAATGCAATACTGTATTTTGTTATTATTAAAACAAGCCATACTAAGCACCAACAGCACAAATTATATAAATTTGTTGTATTTGCAAACTGATCAGAAAAGAGACATCTGAATGGTTTTTATCTTGTTATCATTTTAGCCGGATAACTCAATCATTCAGGCACATGACGATGTTCTGTACAGTTGGTTCTTCTGCTGGTACGACTTGTGTATAGCCTAGCAAATTTGATTAAAGATATTAGATAACATCTTATCTAGCGGGTCATACCTCCTGTATTTCCAGAAAGGGTTCACAACAGTCTCCAGCTTAGCAATAGGTCAGAGATTTGGCTCTTGTTTGTTGAAGGAAGATTTTGAAATGAATAGTAATATTTGTGGCTTGCTTGTGCGGGCACACAGCGGTTGATGCAAAAACAAGACGATGATTGGAGACTGTGTGGTTATGTAACTGAACACAGGTTAGTAAGCGAGACGGTCTTATTGTGCATGAACTTTTTTGTGGGGGTGTGATTTTAATAGGCAACATGGTAGGCAGCATTGGAAGTAAAAATAGAAACTGCACAAAACAAGAACATTTTATGGTAAAATTGATACTTCTCATTACAGTAATAAATTAATTTAAATCAATTAGCCCCATCCAAAACAACTTTTTGTTAGTTTTTTTTTTCTTTTCAGGTTGCAATTAATTTATTAAAATACTGGGAAATAGTAAAATTGTGAATTTTGTTTTTAAAATTTAAGTAAGTGTTTCTATAATATATTGGAAATTATCTGTATTTTTTCCAACAGCCATTTACAGTATTTAATCTTCACACAATCATTCTTAAATCACTGTAATATGCTCAATTGGTAACATCTCAAATTTAAATTTTTTATTTTTTTTTTTGCTGCTTAATATCTTAATTTATTAAATTAACATATATAAATTGCATTTAGAATTTTTAAATGTATAATGTAATAACATGCACTTGCGTAAAGATGCCTTGGAATGATAGAAAGGAAAATAATGTAAAGTTCCCTTGGAATGATAGTCATCAATTATGGAATTCAATTCAATTCAATTCACCTTTATTTGTATAGCGCTTATACAATGTAGATTGTGTCAAAGCAGCTTCACATAAAAGGTCACAGTAAATAGGAACAGTGTAGTTCAGTTTGTAGTGTTTAAGTTCAGTTCAGTTTAGCTCAGTTCAGTGTGGTTTAATAATCACTACTGAGAGTCCAAATACTGAAGAGCAAATCCAACGATGCGCAGCTCTACAGATCCTGAACCATGCAAGCCAGTGGCGACAGCGGAGAGGGAAAAAAAACTTCACTAATGGCGGAAGTGAAGAAAAAAAACCTTGAGAGAAACCAGGCTCAGTTGGGCATGACCATTTTAATTTCTCCGCTGGCCAAACGTCTTGTGCAGAGCTGCAGTCTCAGTGGCGGAGGCTGGAAGCTGGCCTCAGCGAAGACTCGTCTGTCTCTGGAGCGTCACAGGAAACAGTCTCATGTTCTCCACTCTTCCATGACCATCGCAGTAGTTGCTCAGGATTCGGCCAGGTCCAGGATATGGAAACCTTGGGATCATCTCGTCGTTGGTCTTGGATCGAATCAGTGACTCTGCATAGTCTGAGGGCCTCGGGAAGAGTATCCCAGGTGGAAATGGAGAATAAAGAAAATAATTAGCGTAGCTGATGTTCACAGTGTATATCAACAAGATGCAGAACCTGTGTGGAAGCCCCCTAAGTGGTGCACTAAGTGTATGCTTTACTGAACAGATAGGTCTTTAATCTAGTTTTGAATTGGGAGAGTGTGTCTGAGCCTCGGACGTTATCAGGAAGGCTATTCCAGAGTTTAGGAGCTATAAATGAGAAGGCTCGACCTCCTTTACTCGACTTTGATATTCTAGGTACTACCAGAAGCCCTGAGTTTTGAGACCTTAAAGAGCGAGTTGGATTGTAGCGAGACAGAAGATTGGTTAGATAAACAGGAGCTAAATTATTTAAAGCTTTATATGTAAGAAGCAATATTTTAAAATCAATACGAAACTTAACAGGCAGCCAGTGTAAGGAGGATAAAATTGGGGTGATGTGATCAAATTTTCTAGACCTGGTTAGAACTCTGGCAGCTGCATTTTGTACTAATTGAAGTTTGTTAATAGAGGATGCTGGGCAGCCAGCAAACAGAGCATTACAGTAGTCCAGCCTAGAAGTCATAAAAGCATGGACTAGCTTTTCTGCATCTGAGATGGATAGCATACTTCGTAACTTAGCTATATTTCTCAGATGAAAGAAAGCAGTTTTTGTGACATGGGAAATATGATTTTTAAAAGTTAAATTGCTGTCTAATATGACACCCAGATGTTTTATAGTAGAACTAACGCTAACTTTGTATCCCTCTAATTGTAGGTCGAGTTGTGAGATCTGCTGTGTACAGGATTTAGGCCCAATAAGTAATAATTCTGTTTTGTCTGAGTTTAAGGGAAGATAATTGTTGGTCATCCAGTCTTTAACATCTTTAATACACTCAGTTAGCTTGGACAGATTAGACGTCTCGTCAGGTTTAGTTGAAATATATAATTGAGTATCATCTGCATAGCAGTGAAAGCTGATCCCATGTCTTCTAATAATGTCTCCCAGGGGTAGCATGTATATTGTAAACAGTAAAGGGCCTAAAACTGATCCTTGAGGCACCCCGTATTTTACTGGGCTGATTTGTGAAGGCTGTCCATTTATATTTACAAACTGGTAACGGTCAGATAAGTATGACTTAAACCATTGTAGGGCATGTCCCTGGACACCTGTAGACTTTAAGCGATTAATAAGGATACCATGGTCAATGGTGTCAAATGCCGCACTAAGATCGAGTAGAACTAATAGCGAGATGCACCCTTGGTCAGCAGCCAAGAGTAAATCGTTGGTTATTTTCACTAATGCAGTTTCTGTACTGTGATGAGCTCTGAAACCTGACTGAAACACTTCAAAAACATTGTTGGTCTGCAGAAAGGAGCATAATTGAGCAGAAACAACTTTTTCTAGTATTTTAGATATAAATGGAAGGTTTGAAATAGGCCTATAATTAGCTAAGTTGCTGGGGTCCAGTTGTGGTTTCTTAATAATAGGTTTAATAACAGCTAACTTGTAAGGATTTAGAACATGGCCTAAAGATAAAGAAGAGTTGATAATGTTAAGAAGAGGTTCTCCTATAACAGGTAGCAATTCTTTCAGTAACTTTGTCGGAATTGGGTCCAATATACACGTAGCTGATTTAGAGCTATTTATAATTTTGTCTAGCTCTTCCTGTTCTATGATTTTAAAGCACTGTAGGTTATTTGGATTCAGAGGCGTGTTTACTGGATCTGAAGTATAAGGCGGTGCAGAAAGTTTAATATCTCCTATTTTCTGTCTAAAGCCTTCTATTTTATCACTGAAAAAATTCATGAAGTCATCACTACTAATTTGCGGTGGAACATTTTGTTCCAAAGATGACCGATTATTTGTTAATTTAGCGATGGTGTTAAATAAGAATCTAGGATTGTTATGATTATTTTCTATCAGTTTGCGGAGGTGCTCAGCCCTGGCAGATTTTAAAGCCCTCCTATAGCTGGACATACTGTCTTTGTATGCAATTCTAAAGACTTCTAAATTAGTTTTTTCCATTTACGTTCCAGGGCACGGGTTGCTGTTTTGAGAGCGCGGGTATGACTATTATACCACGGTGTAGTTTTATTCTCTCTAGCCTTTTTTAGTTTGATGGGTGCCACAGTATTTAAAGTGCTAGTAAAGATGGCATCCATACTGCTGGTTACTACATCAAGGTCATTTGCGTTTGCGGGTGCATTTCGAAGTAGAGAAAGATCAGGTAAGTTATTTATAAATTCATCTTTAGTGGATGGAACAATAGTTCTACTAGGGCGATATATCGGAGCGGATCTGCTAATTTCAGGTAAACACAGCTTATATAGTAAGAGGTAGTGGTCTGTAATATCATCACTTTGTGGTATAATGTCTACATCAATGACCTCAATTCCATAAGACAGAATTAGATCTAGTGTATGCTTTAGGCGATGAGTTGGACCAATAACATTTTGCTTTATTCCTAGTGAGACCAGCAAGTCCGTAAACGCGAGCCCTAATGTGTCGTTAGCGTCATCTATGTGGATGTTAAAGTCTCCTACAATTAGTATTTTATCAGTTTTAACTAGTAAATCAGAGATAAAATCAGAAAACTCTTTTAGAAAATTGACATAGGGTCCTGGAGGTCTATATATGGTGATTAGAGCGAGAGATAACATAGGTTTTTGCATAGTGTTTGGAAGGACAACATTAAGCGCTAGTACTTCAAAGGAGCTAAACATAAGTCCGTTTCTCTGATTAACATTAAGAATATCACTAAAGATTGACGCGACTCCACCACCACGACCAGTTTGACGAGCCTCATGCTTATATAAGAATCCTGGAGGAGTTGCCTCATTTAAACTAATATAGTCATTTTGTTTCAGCCAGGTTTCAGTAAGACAGAGTGCATTAAGTTTGTTATCTGTTATTATTTCATTTATGATAAGTGCTTTAGGTGCTAGTGACCTGATGTTTAGGAGACCAAGCTTCATGAAATTTGTATTTTCACTTTTTAGTGTTTTTTCTGGTTTAATTCTTAATAGATTATTTCTGGAGCATACAGTACGTTTGTTTCTTGATCTAATAATACGAGGAACAGACACAGTCTCTATGGGGTTAGCTAGGTATGCATTACTGTTATTTATGTGGGACGAATAGGAGTCTGTGTGGCTAAATTGTGAATTTTGTGAATTTTTACTTACTAGTCAGATAGAGCGAAGTATTCTGGTGATGTTGTCCGACAGGAGTTCAGCTCCAGCTCGACTGGGGTGCAGCCCATCAGCGCGGAAAAGCCTAGGACGCTCCCAGAAAAGATTCCAGTTATTGGCAAAGAGCAATTTCTGTTCTTCACACCATGTTAATAGCCATTCATTCAGAGCAAAAAGTCTACTGAACCTTTCATTTCCTCAATGATAGTGAATGATAGTAAGCATTATAAAAATAAACTGAAATTAAACTGAATTGAACATTTTAATATTCTGTGGAAGGTGTGGGACCAAGAAAGGTTTGTCCAACCTGTTCACCCAGAAAAGCT